>NW_020837967.1:1363995-1577308 GCF_003676395.1 Aethalodelphis obliquidens | reverse complement strand
GTGTGTGTGTGTGTGTGTGTGTGTGTGTGTGTGTGTGTGTGTGTGTGAATGAGCTGGGATTTGTAAGCTGGTTGTGACTCAGGGCTGGAGCATCCGTGCTTCCTCCCTCGCCCTTTCTGTTTGGACTCAGACTCCTCTGCTCTGAAGACACGTCTTTTCTGTTGCCCCCGGAGCTCTGTCTGTTCCCTGATCTGTGCTGTTCCTCAGGGCACGGGTCCAATGGCGTGCCAGCAACTGGGGCCAACGGCGGTAGCGGAAACCGAGACTGGTCTGGAAAAATATTTGTTTCATTAGCAGAAATGATCTGTGTGAGCCTCTGAGGGACCAGCATCCACTTTTAACTGGCTGGCCTGGAGCCGAGCCTGATGAGTTTTCCTGCAGGACTGTTTTTGGTTTTGAACTGAGCGATGGGTGTTGGGCTCCAGCCCGAATGCCAGCCCGGAGAAGGCTGAAACGTGGCCCTGTGCTTGCCCTCGACTGGCAGTGCCGAGTGCACTTGAGGAGCCTTGAGGGACATGCAAAGGGGCGCTGGGTAATGTCGGCCCCGTGGGGCAGTGCCACACAGACTCGTCCCTCCTGGGTGAGTGGTGCTGCTCTCTGGGTGTGGACTGCTAGCTGGAGAGGAAGGTGACTCCAGGAGAATGACCTGTGGGGAGCTGACCCCCATCAATTATGGGACCCGTGTTCCCTACAGCAGCTCTTGATGTGGGGGAGGGCAGGAGCCTCAGAGGGAAATCCATGGGGGTCACCGAGCCACACAGAGCGAGGTAGGTGGATGGTCCCACCGGGTCATCTCAGATTTGGCTTTAAATCAAAGCAGCCTATGGAAATCCCAAGGTTCCACAGAGAATGTGCTGGAAAGAGAGGGGATAACGCCAGGGAAACCCACTGGTTCTCAAGCTCGAGGTCTGGATCGCTAGGGACCCACAGAATGGTCCACATCATTCTCAGACCCTAAAACCACCCTTGTCTCCCTAGGACTCCACTTGGGACTCTGGGCTGTCCTGTGTCCATCAGGGCTTTTGGGGTGAGAGCCCTTGGGGTCACCTTGGAGCAGCAATGCCATTTTCCAAGAGGTATAGTTTACAGAAAGGTAGATTTTCTCCAGGGACCTACCCTCTAACCCTTCATAACCAGTCCCTTTATCATGCCCTCCTCAAATTATCCTAATAGGAAAACCATCCTTTCTGGACTTTCCTATAAGTGAGGTTTGACAGTGTCTTGCTCTAAGAACAAAGCTCCTCAAACACATGTGCTGGAGAGCAAACAAGTGATGAAAAGTTAAAAAAAATCCTGGGGCTCAGGGCCGCTGTATTATATGGAATTACGGCCCACACTCTGGACTGGTGCTGGGTAGGACACGTGGGCACATGCATGGGTTCACAGGGGCGTGGATGAGAACAGGATTGCCAGCCTATCTCCTGGGATCCCTCACCGAGTGCAGGCGACTAACTGGAAATCATTTGTCCTAGGGACCCAGCCCGGATAATTACACTGAAAACCTCCCATGGTCCTATGTGTACCCAGCCTCCCAGCCACAGGTAGGGGGATGCCAGACCAGAGAGACCCTGCTGCATGACACAATACTATATATAGAAAACCCTAAAGTCTCCAAAAAAACCCTATTAGAACTAGTAAATGAATTCAGTAAAGTTGTAGGACACAAGATTAATATACAGAAATCTGTTGCTTTTCTATACACTAATAATGAACTATAAGAAAGAAGAGCAAGAAAATAATCCCATTTACAATCGCATTAAAAAAATACCTAGGAATAAACTTAACCAAGGAGGTGAAAGACCCACACTCTGAAAACTGTAAAACAATAATGAAGGAAATTGAAGATGATGCAAAGAAATGGAAAGATATCCTGTGTTCATGGGTTGGAAGAATTTAATATTGTTAAAATGCCCATATTACCCAAAGAAATCTACAGACTTAATGCAATCCCTATCAAAATACCCATGACATTTTTCACAGAACTAGAACAAATCATCCTAAAATTTATATGGAACCAAAAAGACCCCAAATTGCCAAAACAACCTTGATAAGAAAAACAGAGCTGGAGGCATCACAGGCCCTGAATTCAGATTATACTACAAAGCTACAGTAAGCAAAACAGCATGGTACTGGCACAAAAACAGACACATAGATCAATGGAACAGAATAGAGAGCCCAGAAATAAACCCACACTTATATGGTCAATTAATCTATGACAAAGGAGGCAAGAATAATCAATGGAGGAAACACAGTCTCTTCAATAAGTGGTGCTGGCAAAACTGGACAGCTACATGTAAAAGAATGAAATTAGAACATTTCCTCACATCATATACAAAAATAAACTCAAAATGGATTAAAGACCTAACTGTAAGACCTGAAACCATAAACTCCTAGAAGAAAACGTAGGCAGAACACTCTTTGACATAAATCAAAGCAACATTTAAAAAAAACCTGTCATCTAAGGCAAAAGAAATGAAAGCAAAAATAAACAAAATGGGACCTAATTAAAATTAAAAGCTTTTGTACAGCAAAGGAAACCAAGCAAAGCAAAAAAGACAATCTACTGAATGGGAGAAAATATTTGCAAATGATATGACCAATAAGAGGTTAATACTCAAAGTACATAAACAGTTCATACAACTCAACACACACACACACACACATACACACACACACACACACACACACACACCCAAACAATCTGATTAAAAATGGGCAGAAGACCTGAATAGACATTTTCCCAAACAAGACATACAGATGGCCAACAGGCACATAAAAAAAATGCTCAACATCATTAGTCATCAGAGAAATGCAAATCAAAACCACAATGATATACCACCTCACACCTTTCAAAATGGCTATCATCAAAAAGTCTATAAACAACAAATATTGGTGAGGATGTGGAGAAAACAGAACCCTCTTACACGTTGGTGGGAATGTAAATTGGTACAGCCACTATGGAGAACAGTATGGAGGTTCCTCAAAAACCTAAAAATAGAACTACCATATGACCCAGCAATTCCACTCCTGGGTATATATCCAAAAATAAAAACCAAACCAAAACCACTAATTTGAAAAGAGACATGCACCCCAATGTTCATAGCAGCATTATTTACAATAGCCAAGAAATGGAAGCAACCCAAGTGTCCAACAGCAGATGAATGGATAAAGAAAGTGTGGTATATATATACAATGGAATACTACTCAGCCATAAAAAAGAATGAAGTGTTGCCATTTGCAACAACACGGATGGACCTAGAGGGTATTATGCTTAGTGAAATAAGTCAGAAAGACAAATACTCTGTTACCACTTATATGTGGAATGTAAAAAACAACGAATGTACATAACAAAACAGAAATAGACTCACTGATATAGAGAACACACTAGTGGTTACCATTGGGGAGAAGAAAGCAGGGAGGGGTGAGATGGGGTAGGTGGTTAAGAGATACAAACTATTAATGTCTAAAATAAATAAGCTACAAGGATATATTGCATAGCGCAGGGAATATAGCCATTATTTTATGACTATAAATGGAGTATAATCTATAAACATATTGACTCACTGTGTTGTATACCTGAAACTAATATAATATTGTAAATCAACTCTACTTCAATAAAAAATAAAATAAAATGAACGTCTTCAAGGCAAAGAGAGACACTGCTGGCATATTAGTCAGGGTTCTCCAACAGGGTATACAGAGATATAGGAGATTCATGCTAGGAATTGACTCACGTGATTATGGAGGCTGAGAAGTCAGAAGTCCCACCATCTGAGAGGCCCAGGAGAGCTGGGGTGTGATTCAATCCAAGTCCAAAGGCCTGAAAACCACAAGCACCGACGTCTGAGGGCAGGAGAATATGGACGTCCTAGCTCAACAGAGAGAGTGGATTCCCCTTCCTCCACCTTTGGTTCCACGTGAGCCCTCAAAGAATTGAACGTGGTCCATCACCTCGGGGAGGGGGGTCAGCTTTCCTCACCCACCGATTCAAATGTGAATCTCTTCTAGAAACGCCCTCGTAGCCACAGGCAGAAATCATATTCTACCAGCTACCTGGGCATCAGTCAGCCCCATGAGGTTGACACCTAAAATCAACCATCACACAAGCTGAAGTAGCAAGAGAGAAAAAGGGTCAGGGTTGGGTTCAACGGTCACCCTGTTAGATTCCGAGACTTTTCACCCTTGGCTGAGACAGGCCGGTGGTGATGCAGGAGGAAAGAGTTCGGGAAGGATGTGATTCTCTCCGCGTGGATGTGAGTTGTGTTTTTATGAAGAAGCTGTAGAAACACTCAGCGTCTCAGAGGCAGAGGATCGGGGTGGGGAGCTGAATCCCTTCGTGGCTTTTCCAACGCTTGTAAAAACAACTTCATGGCACCTCAGACACGCCAGCATCCGCCAGACCCCCTCCCTCCGAGGTTGGGGTCCCAGGCCCATGTTTCCGCGTTTTAATAATCCCAGCCGTTCCCTTTGCTGCCTCAGCCTCGGGGATGATACTGTCAAGTTCTCTTTACCTTTTGAGTCACCAGCATAGCAATTTTATACCTTATGTAACTATATGTATCGAATCTTCTCCATTCGCGTACCTGGCATGGGCTGTCTTCTGTCTGAAACACGCCCTGCACCTTTGCAGTTTGTGGGTGTGAGCGAGTCCATCCTGGCCTGGAGAAGTGGGGAGGGGAGCCCAGTGGAGGCTGGAGGATACAGGTCAGCGAGGAGGGAGTCTGGAAGGCAGTCTGCGTCACTCCTGCTGCCTGAGGCTCTGGGGCCACGTGTGATCAGGGGCCTGGGTGGTGTCGGGAGAGGGAGGAATCAGGAGACCTCTCCTCTCTCAGTCCTGGGCTGCATTGGGGGCTGCATGTTGCATGCTTCACTGCCTCTTCTGGCCCTTCTGTGTCAATGTCCCTGCAAAGAGCCAAGTCACCAGAGCAGGTCTAACTCCCGATCCCACTGCCTGCCACCCGCCACTGCCGCTTGTTCCCCGGTGCCTTCAGCGGCCCTTGTTAGGACTGGGAGAGTGGCTCTGGGGTCTGGCCTGGGAGAGATTGAGTTCCTCCATGCCCGGTGCCTGGGTCCTGTCCTGACCACCAGTCCTCAGGGAACTCCAGGTCTCTTCTGCAAACCCACACCCCCTGGACTGCCCCGACCTGTTCTCTTGGCAGCTCTAACTGGTTCTACAGGCTGAGGCTGCCTGGGCTCAAGCTGGGCCCTAGGGAGGTCTGGAAGCTGCCAGAAAAGTGAGGGCCTTGTGGGAATGAGGCAGGCTTGGAGGCTCCCTGTTACGTGCCCCCGAATTCCCATGTTGAAGCCCTAACCCCTCCCCCCGCACCTCAGAACGTGACTATTTGGAAACAGGGTCTTCACAGAGATGATTTGTTAAAATGAGGCCCATAATCTGGCTGGTGTCCCTATAAGAAAAGATTAGGACACAGGGAGAAGCCAGGAGTGCGTGTGCCCACAGGGATGGCCACGTGAAGAGGGTGGCCGCCTACACAGCAAGGAGAGAGGCCTCCGAGGAGACCAGCTGTGCTGACACCTTGATCTCGGACTCCCAGACTCCAGACTGAGACAGTGACTGTCTGTTGTTTAAGCCCCCGTGTGGTGCTCTGGTATGGCAGCCGGAGTGGACTAAACCAGTCCCCAGCATCTTCTCCAGCTGATTTGAATCCTCCTTGCGCTGGTTTCCCTCTGTATTAGTTTCCTGCATGTGACAAATTACCACAAACTCAGTGGCTTCAAACAACATAGATGCATTCTCCGATGGTCCGGGAGATCAGAAGTCTAGAACCAAGGCTTTGAGGGGCTGGTTCTTTCTGGAGGTGTCGAGGAGAATCCATTTCCTTGGCTTTTTCTAGAGGCTGTGCAGTCCCTGGCTCGTGGCCCCTTCCTCACCTACTCCACCATCTGTGAGCTCCTGCTGCTGACCTGACCCTCCTGCCTGCCCCTTGGAAGAAAAAGCTGGTGGTGTAGTTTCAGTCCAAAACCGAAGCAGGGGAGCTGCTGTCCGAGGGCAGGGAGGACGGAGGCCCATGTGCGATGACCCTGTGGTCACACTGGCTATAATCCAACCGCATAACCCAGGGATTCTCCCAGCTCAAGACTTTTAGTTTCGTCATATCTGCAAAGTCCCTTTTGCCTTGTGAGTCCCAGGTCCTGGGGATTAGCATGACATCTTTGGGGAGGTATGGTGTGGTTCAGCCCCACTCCCCTCTCCATTCCGGCTCCCTAACTCATGCCTCCTTACAAATCATCAGAGGCTGCTGGGGAAGCAAAAGATAGGAGGTGTCCTGGCCTCCCACCCAGCCACTGCTTCCACATCGTCCCCACTAGGCCTCCACAGTGGGGGGCCAGTGAGAAGAAAGGCCTCGTCCTGCTCTGCAAGTCCATCCACTGTGGCACAGAAATGCTGAACGGCTAAAAGCAGTGACTTAAAGTCAGGCTCTGGGCATTGCCCTCTGAGTGCAGGTGCTCAGCGGGCAGGGGCTTTCACGGTGCCCGAGAGGCCCCGCAGGGGAGGGATGAGTGAGCTGGTTACCAAGTGGCTCTCTGGCCCCTTATCAGCGGTGGGAGCTTGGAGAAGTCACCAGAGCCCTAAGCCTCAGTGGCCTCATCTGGAAAATGGGGACAACGGTGCCTACCTTACTGGGTTGTCATGCGAATTAATTGGAAATTTCTTTTTTGTATGGAAAGAGCTCAGCAGAAAGCCGAGCACTTACTGAGGGTTCAGCGAATGCTGGTCATAATGAGGATATTCAGAAACTCTGCTCTTTCGTCTGTCCAGCCCTGCAGCATTCGGGGAGCTGACCAGGCCGTGCGGCTGCTGTGTGAGTGTGCATGTGTGTGTGAGCATGTGTGCGTGTGTACAGGGATGGGCGCTATGAGGCCGTTGAATCTCCCAGTGCGGTCCTGATTTCCCGCAAGGGCCCCTCACAGACCTCTGCCCCAAATGTGGGCTCCTGACAGACCTTCCTTCCCTCCCCCTTAGTTCAGGCACTCCACTCCGATGAGAGGATACTGCGTGAAACTGACTTCATCCCTCCAACCCGAGGCCCCCGTGTATCCTCCGGGTTGACCCAGCATTAGTCAGCCTGCGTGACTGCTGAGCTGTGCACTGGCCGCGACGCACCCCACGTGCAGACAGAGGCTCCGCGCTCCTGGAAGGTGCCTGGGTGTTAGCGCCCCGTGGTGCGCTGGGAGGGGTGTGTGTGTGTGATTGTGGGTGAGCGGCTGTGTGCGAGTGCACATAAGTGTGAATATATGAGTGTGAGTGAGCGTAAGAGTGTGAGCGTGCAACGGGCAGGCCGCGCGGGGCCAACCCCCCTCCGGCACCGAGTGGAAGCAGCCCCGGGGCGGGGGCGTGAGCAGAGTGCACCGGGCTCACAGCACCTGGAGTCTGAGCGTGAACCTGCTCTCCTCCCCGATGCTGGGGAACTGACCCCAGTCTCAAGTCACTGAGACGTGATTTCAGGCTCCGCTATCCCGCTGCCTCCGTGGAGGCCCCGGTTCTGGGTTTGCGAAGGATGAGGGAGGCCGGGACTTTCTGGGGAGCGGACGGCTCCCATGAAGGAGCAAAGGCCACGGGGTGAGACTCACCTGGTCCGTGTGGCCTCCGGCAAAGGCAGGCCGCCCTGCGAGCTTCGGTTCCTGATGTGGAACCAGGCCGTGGTTCCCGCCTCCTCCCTGGGCGCAGGAGAGGATTCAGTGAGGGGATGTCGGTGGGTTCCCATCACACAAGAAAGGGCCCAGCGCCCTGCTTGCTAAGCACTCAGGTCCCTCGCCTGGCACAGCACCTGCAGCCCTGCTCTCCCCCCACGCCCATCCCGTGCTCCCCTTCCCCTCCCCCTCTGCAATCTCTGCACGAGGAGGCCGGGAGAAAGTCCTGCCAAAAAGCTCCCTCAGCAGGGCGGAGGCGGCCCGGCCAGGTTCCTGTTTGCCTGAACCAAAGCCGCAAGGCCTTCAAAGGAACCTAGCAAACCCGGATGGAACGGCTTGTTTTTTCCCACACAGAAGGAGAAGGAGACAGAAAAGTGTGCGAAGTCAGGCTCCACTAAGCTCACAAAAGGCCTTTTGTTCCAGCTGAGACGGGTGAAAAAAATCACAGAATTGGGAGAGGGTGTGTGCTTGTTTCTCTGCTTTTAGTGTTTAGGTAAAACCACCTGGCTTCCCTCCCCATCTCCCACCCCGAGTCCTCTACCAATTAACCCTCTTCGTCTGCCGTAGAGAACGCTAGAGCCACGCAGCCAGCAGGGATTTCTGAGGTCTTTAGTCCAGCTGAATTTTAATTTTCCAAACAATGATACGTGATACTTATTAAATTATATAGCTCTGCAGTACTTGTGCATGTTTTGTATTGTTGGGAGTGATGCAACTAAGGCTCCTGCCTCAGGTTAACCAGCTGGTCCCCGGCTGAGCTGGGGCTGGAAGCAGGTCACTTGGGACTCAGCTCGGGCTTAGCCTGGGATCCTCCACTGTCATTTCTGAACTGATGTGGACAGTCTGCTTGTTCCCGACCCTTCTGTCTACAGTAAAGAGAGATCTATATTAAGGTTTGTTTGTTCCCATGAAATCATAAATCCCTCTAGGCAGGTCACTGTATGCCCGGCACCCCTGAAGTTGTGCCGTCGCGCACAACCTGTGAGAGGGAACAGGGCGGGCCTGCTTCCAGGGTTAATCCAATAGTGTCAATTCATCCCTCTGGCATGCATGGAACAGTGCCCTTGGGGGGAAATTATGCCTTTGCTCCTGAGACTGGGGCTCCAAATGCACATAATCTAGTATAACTGGGCCCAGCCGTGTGGAAAGAAACGAGGAAGTAAGGGCTTCTCAGTCCCAGACACCCTGGCTGGGGAGGCCCTTGTGCTCTTAGCCAGGCTGGGCTTAGGGGGAGGTGGATGTGTGGACAGGGGAACCATCCTTAGGGGGCAGACAGGAGAGTGTTTCTGGGGGGCTCTGATGGGGCAGAGCTCTCAGGCCCAAGGCAGCTAGAGAAGGAAGAATTCAGTAGTTTCTGTCTTGACTCAGAGGCAACCCTGTGAGTTTATGAGCTCTTCTCCCTCTCCATTATAAGCTCCGTTTCCTCATCTGTTAAAATGAACAGAGCTCTCCTCGGGCTCATGTGCAGGCCCACTGTCTACTGGGCCATGGACGAAGGCCCTGGCCTTGTGGGAAGAGTCTCAGAAAGGCAACCTTGCCATGGCCGCAGGACCGAGGGCAGAGTAAGGACTAATGGTGAGAATTTCTGGAGAGCACATTTTATCCCAATGGTGGGAAGAAGTTTCTATCAATAATAAGAAAACCCTACAATCGAGGTACGGACTCCCTGGCATCTCGGCCCTCTCTGTCCCTCCCTAACTGAGCTACTGCTGGGATGTGTGTGTGTGTGTGTGTGTGTGTGTGTGTGTATAGCTTAATGACACATCAAAAGTGTGCTGTGCAATCACATTCATGGTAAAAAAAAAGGAAGCTTTTTTGTCCTCAGGTTCTGTTAAAGTAGATATATCTTGAGCCAACCAAACACTGACCCCTGACTACCGAGTTCCACCCCAAAATCAAGGCTCAGTGGACAACCCAGTTAAGCAGCGCTTCTCAAAAAGTGATCCCTTTGGCCAGACTCACTCGTGTCTGGGTATGTCCACATTGGAAAAGCATTCCTACACCGAGTTGTTACGTTGATCTGCCAACGTTGAGTGGGGTAGGCAGACGAGCGTTAACTTCCTTTTGCAAAAGAGGAAATAAATACCTTGCCGGAGGTTGCATGGCCAGCAAGCAGCAGGCCTGGGAGAGGAAGGCGGGTCTTCTGGTTCCTTCTACTAAGCCTTGTCCCGGAAAGGAGTGGGCTGCCTCGGCAGTTGCTGCAGCTCCAAGCAGATAACTGTGGGACCAATCCTGGAAGAACCTCTGGAGCCCGGCTTTGTACTGTCAAAGTGTCCTCCTGCTCTGGTCGGGGCAGAATTTTGAGGAGCATAATTTGGCACTGTGCATGAGAAACTTTAAAGATGCGCTATGATTTGACCAGTTATTTTCATGGCTAAGAATGTACCTTAAAGCAATAATCAGAAATGGACACTAGGTTAAAAAGTTAGACATAGGATTACCATATGACACAGCAATTCCCCTCCTAGGAAATAAAAACATACGTCCGTAAAAAAAATGTTATATGGGAATGTTTATGGCAGCACTGTTTATATTTGCCACTCAAATGAAAACGAGCCAATGTTCGTCAGCTGTTGAGTGGATAAAATGTGACATATTCATACAAGGGAATATTATTCAGCAATAAAGGGAAAGAAGCCCTGACACTTCCCACAACACGGATGACCCTTGAAAACGTCAAATGAAAGAAGCCTCTCACAAAAGGCCATATACTGTATGATTCCATCTATATGAAATGTCCAGAACTGTCTCTATAGGGAAATTGATAGAGACGGAAAGTAGATTAGTGGTTGATTAGGGCTGGGGCAGGTGAGCAGGGAGGAACAGAGATGGGCTGCTATGGGTATAGGGCTTATTTTAGGGGGAACAAAAACATTCTAAAATTAGATTGTGGTGATGGTTGTACCACACTGAAAATACTAAAAAACATTAAACTGTACACTCTAAACAGGTGACTTGTATGGTATGTTATTTGTATCTCATTAGAGCTGTTTTTAAAAAAATGGACACCAGGATGCTGTTCTCAGCATTTTAAAATAATAATAGCAAAATATTTAAAAATAATCCAGATCCCTAGGAAAAATAATTAAAATAATTTAAAAATAATTAAAATAATTAAAAAATTATAATATATCCATAGATGAAATATAAGCAGTCAACAAATATAAGACTACTTTAGACCAAGAGAAAATGCTCATGATATATTATAAAAGATAAAATATAAAACATATGTAAAGTATGATCCCAGTTTTATCTAATTAAAAAAAATTAAATGTTTTATTTTGAGATAATTGTAGGTTCACACTCGGCTTTAAGGAATAATACAGAGAGGTCCTGTGTACCCTTCACCAATTTTCCCCAATGGTAATGTTTTGCAAAACTATAAGTAGTACAACACCACAACGGATACTGACATTAATACATAAGGCACAGAACGTTCCCATCACTGCTAGGATCCCTCAGGATGCCCTCTAAGGGCTATGCCCGCTTTCTGTCCCCATTCCCATCTTAACTCCTGGCAATCCCTAATCTGTTCTCCATATCTATAATTTTGTCATTTCAAAAATGTTACATAAATGGAATTGTACAGTATACAACCTTTAGTGATTCAATTTTTTTCACTCAGCGTAATTCTCTGGAGATTCCTCTAGGTTGTTACATGTATCAATCATTCATTCCTTTTTAGTGCCACGTAATAGTCCATAGTGTGGATGGACCGCATTCACCCAGTGAAGGACATCAGGCTGTTTACAGTTTTAGAGCATAACAAAGCTACTATAAACATTTGTGTACTTAAAATTTAAATATAAGTTATTTCTCTGGGATAATGCCCAAGTGTGCAACTACTTGGGTTGTATGGTAGTTGCATGTTTAGGTTTTCAGGTTTTTTTTATTTTTTACTTTTTGCGGTACGCGGGCCTCTCACTGTTGTGGTCTCTCCCGTTGCGGAGCACAGGCTCCAGACGCGCAGGCTCAGCGGCCATAGCTCATGGGCCCAGCCGCTCCGCGGCATGTGGGATCTTCCCGGACCGGGGCACGAACCCGTGTCCCCTGCATCGGCAGGCGGACTCTCAACCACTGTGCCACCAGGGAAGCCTGGTTTTTAGTTTTTTTCTTAAGAAACTGCCAACCTGTTCTCCAGAGTGGCTGTACCATGTTACATCCCTGCCTACAATGCATATATGATCTAGTTTCTCTGCATCATTGCCCATGTGGTGCTGTCACTCTTTTTTATTTCAATCATGAAGATACATAATGATGTCTCATTGTGGTTTTAATTGGCATTTCCCTAATAAATAATATTAAGCATCTTTTCATGTGCTTATTTGCCACCTGTGCATCCTCTTTGATGAAATGTCTCCTCATGTTCTTTGCCCATTATTTGCTGATTGGATTTTTTTTACTGTTGACTTTTGAGGGTTCTTTACAGATTCTAGATACTAGTCCTTTGTCAAATATGTGGTTTGCAAATATTTTCTCCCAGTCTGGAGTGGACATTCCTGACCTTAGGGAAAAGCACTCAGTCTTTCACTGTTAGGTATAATGTTAGCTGTAGGCTTTTGCAGATGCTGTTTATCAAGTTGAAGAAGTTCTTCTCTACTCCTTTTTTTCTGATAGTTTTAAAATTATAAATGAGTGTTGAATTTTGTCAATTTTCTTTCTGTATCAATTAATATGATCATGTGAATTTTCTTCTTTTGCCTATTAATATGGTGAATTGCACCAATGAATTTTTTTAAAAAATTAATTTAATTAATTTTTTAATATCCACCAATGGATTTTGAACATTGAACCAGTCTTGTATTTCTGGAATAAACCCACTTGGTAACAGTGTATAATTCTTTTTAGATATTGTTGAATTCTATTTGCTACTATTTTAAAATGGATTTTGCATCTGTAGTCATTGAGGATAGTGGTCTATAGTTTCCTCTTTTTTTGTACACTGCTTTTGGTGTTAGGGTAGTGCTGGTTCCATAAAATGAATTGGGAAATGTTCCTTCTCTTCTCTGTAAGAGATTGTATAGATCTTCTGGATCTGGAGATTTATTTTGGGGGGAGTTTTAAAATTACAAATTCAATTTCTTTGATAGTTATAGGGCTCTTCAAATTATCTATTTCATTTTGGGTAAGTTGTTGTAGTTTGTGTTTTTCAAGGAATTGGTCCATTTCGTCCAGTTGTCAGATTTATGTGGGAGAATTGTTTGTAGCATTCCATCAATATCTTTTTGATGTCTCTAGGGTCTGCGGTGGTATTTTATTTTATTTTGTTCCTATTTGTAATTTGTGTCTTCTCTTTTTATCTTTGTCAGTCTTGCTAGAGGTTTGTCAATTTTATTGATCTTACCAAAAACCTAGCCCTTTGTTTTGTTGATTTTCTCCAATTTTCTGTTTTTAATTTAATTGATTTTGGCTTTTCTCTTTGTTATTTCCTTATTTCTGCTTTCCCTGGATTTATGTTGCTCTTCTCTTTCTAGGTTCTTGAGGTGGGAGCTTAGGTTATTCATTTGAGGTTTTTCCTCTTTTCTAATATATTCACTTAGTCCTATAAATTTTCCTTGCAGTGCTGCCTTAGCAGTGTCCCACAAGTTTCAAAGTATTGTGTTTTCACTTTCATCCAGTTCAATGCGTTTCTTTAAAATTGACTTTGAGACTTCCTCTTTGACCCATGGATTGTTTAGATGTGTATTTAGTGATTTGAGGTTTTCCTATTATCCTTTTGTTATTGATTTCTTTTTGTTATTTGATTCCATATGGCTGGATAATATATTCTGTTAAGATTTTTCTGAATGTGTTGAGATTGGTCTTCGGGCACAGAATATGATCTATCTTGGTATCCATATCTTGGACTATAAGAAAATGCTCATGGATGTACTGTTACATAAAATATATAAATTATAAAATGTATGCACAGTGTGATCCCAGTTTTATTTTTTAAATACACACATATCTACATGAGAAAAATCCTGGAAGGCTATACACCAAATGTTGACTGCTCTTTATTTTCTTCCTTATCTTTTTCTGCATTAAAGTTTAAAAAAATCTCGCTTTTATGATCAGAAACTTTTTTTTTTAATAAAAAGAGCAGTGGCTTGTGTATAGGATATAGGTTCAAAGAACTGGGCTATCATTTACTTAACACAGCAATCCAGCCATCTCAGTTATTCTTACTGCGCTTCATTTTCAGCATCTATAAAATGGGAATAATAATATTCCAAGTTGTTGTATTAAATAAGCCAGAGCCAGCATTTGTTAAAGCCCTTGGCAAATGCTAAGAACTGTGTACATGTTACAGTGATGTTCTTCTCCTCATGAGGGAGCTGGGCTTTTTAATCTCTTGGGTCACTACAATGATTTGCTTTTAAGCGTCCGTGATTCTCTCACTGAAGAGCAAATAGAAGGACAATGGCATTAAAAGGAGTTTGAAGTGTGCTGTGCCCGTGGGTAAGGTTCTGCAAAAACTGCTCTTCTTCAGGTATTTCTGGAAGCCTTTGCATATAATTGGGATTATTAGGTAACTAATTTGGATTTTTTGGGAAAGTTCCAATTTGTTCTTTTAGTGTAAGAGTACTTACCGCACCATGTAATTTCATTTCCAGTGAGGAAAATATGGATATTAAATCCAAAGATTCACCCGAAAGGGGAAGACAAATCCCCGGATGTCTGCCATACACCTTCCTCTGGGCTCTTCCCCTCCCTTCTGGGTCCGTAATCCCCAAAGCAGGTGGCTGTAATCAAGAAGTTCCCAAGAATCAGGATATCAGTTGGATTTTATAACCCAATTTCCTAGTGGCCGGAAGGGAGTGGAACCTGCAGGTGTGTCAGGGAGGGACCGAGAGCTCTGGGGGGTGAATGGGTTCCCTCCACTATCACTTAATTTAAAGGTCCTTCTCCCCGCCCCTCTGTGACCCCCCCCCCCCCCCCCCCCCCGCAACTGAGCTGGCTCCCAGGGGACCTGCTGCCCTGTCTCTCACTGTCTCCTTGGGAACCTCCAGTCCTGAGGCTCAGGCTGGGTTCTCCCTTCCCTGACCTGCACCCGTATGATCAACATTGTACATTTTATTACTTAGATGACTATTTATAGGTGATAGTTTCGTGTCCATAGACCCTGGACCGTACATTTCTTGAGGACAGGGACTTTGTTTTGCTCTTTATGGCTCATAGAGGGTGTTCTAGTAGAACCTGTTAGTGGAGTGGTGAACATATAGGTATAGGTTTCCGTAGAAAGTCAGACAAAAACAGATAGAATTAGAGGGAATTAGAGAAAAAACAGAGTTAAGAGGGATTTCCAACTAACCGACATGTTCTTCTCCATCATGTCTGAGACAGAGGACATCCCAAGAAACCCTTCCCTCTAGGGCAGTGCCTGCAAACACAGGGGCGAGGGGCCCTGGACCAGCTCCTGCTGTTCCTGGCCTTGCTCCCGTCCTGCAGCCTGAAGGGAAAGGCTGCTCAGGGCTTTCAGGCCACAGGAAGGAAAAACAGACTGCAATAAGGCTGTGTCCCAAGAGCAAGTTCTTAAACAACTACTGAATAGAGGGGAAAAATATGTCAGGATGAAGTGGAGGTTGGTTGTATTTGGAAAGAAGTGGAAGCTCCAGGGAAAGATGGGGGTGGGTGGGAGAGTCCAGAGTGGGATGTGGAGACCAGAGACAGAAGTAATTGAGGGAAAGCTTAGAGTAAAAGGAAGGAGGGATGGAGGGGGCAGATCTTAAAGTAGAGAGATGCTGGTGACAGCAGGGGAGAGGAGGAGAGAGAAAGAGACAGAGGAGAGAAGACAGGGGAATACAGGTCTAAACGAGGGAAGAATGGAAAGAAAACGATGAGAAGGCTTCGAAAGAGAGTTAAACACATCGAGAATCAGAAACAGAAAACCGACAGCACGAGAGGTCTGGCAGAGAGAAGCCCACACATCAGGGGATGGGGGGCATGGAGGGAGAGAGGAAGTTAGATCTAAAAACAGGGTACAGGATTGGCATCACCACATCTTTTCTTGGCATTTAGGAAGAGCCTGATTTAAATGTTTGCGACTCTTGGACACAGACCCGAGGTGACTTGCGGGGCCGAGAATCTCGACCACCGAGATGACTTCTCGGAACATGTAGACCTTCCCCCAGACCTGCACTGACCTTGAGGAAAAGTAGACTCAGGCTTCTGCTTCTGGACCCTCGTAGGGCGACTCCCTCCACAGCCCGGGAGTGTCCCTGCAAGGTGCTCCCGTGGTGTGTTTGCAGACAATTTGTAGGTGCGGTCGGTCACAGCTGCCCTCACTTTCCTCCCTGATTTAGGCAGGCTGCAGTCACTCCGTGTACAGTCACGTTATCCACACACATTCTGGTAGAGAAACGGCCTCCGGGATGCTTCTCCCACCACTGCTCTGTGGTCTCAGTGCCACGTGAAGACATCCGATGACTCCAGGGCACGGGAGGATGGGGTGGCGAAGAGAAATGAGACTCGACATTTATGGAGCTTGAGGCTGGGCTGGGGAAAAATCTTGCAATCATCAGATGTAACACAGTAAGGGATGGACTTGGTTCCTCTCAAAGCCTAATCAGCACTGAGGTTTTCATGTGTTGGGAATACACACAATGATGTAGCTTGGGCAGTTGTGATGCACCCCACATCTCTTGGGTGACTCGGGATCTCCGGTCCTGGAGATGTTTCAGTTCTGCAGCCCACCTGTTGGTGCTTTCACTGAACAGTAGCTACCTGAAGGCAGGTGTTTCTCATCTCCAGTAAACAGCCTAGTGCCTGGCAGGGAGCAGACAGTCAACAAATAATTGTAAGATTTATAAATGAATGAATGAAACTCACGTTGGAATCAGTATCTGATAGTTCCTTCTCCAAGCACCATGAATGGAGCTTTGTCTGCACAATAGCAGAGACCAGTCCTGATGAAGATGCGATCCCAGATGAAGGAAATGTCCTTTTCCTCACCTACCACCTCCCTTCCAGCAGGTCGACGAAGGTTAGAATTGAGAATGTTGGTGGGGCCGGATTCCAGCATCCAATTTCCTACGCCTTGTTGAAGTCCCCATGTTCTAGGTTAAAGAAATCTTGTTTTTAGCCAGTTCTTTGGAGTTTCCTGACGTCCCTGCATTTTTTTTAAACAGAGCGCTTGCCTGTTGCAAAACCTCTTTGCCTGTTTTTGTTCCCTTTCAGTGGAAACCTCTCTTTGGCGCCAGAACTGAGTTTCCTCACAGGTTTTGGGTTACAAAGAGTCCTCCTCCAGTCCCGGAGCGTCTCCGCTGGGAACACTGTATTATTTTTTGAAATTGTGACTGTGCAGAATCTGAGACTTAGATGAGGCCACAAAGCCTCCAGATCCAAGAACTGAAAATTTACTTTCAAAATTACGTAGAGGACTTTGGACCCAGATTTTTGTTTGGAGAGCCTGGTTCTTGGAAATGCAGCTGGTATCTCTTGGGATATCTTAGAAAAGCTTTCATGCATAACTTCAGGCGTTTACTTACCAACCACCTATGCAAAGCCTGTGAGAGGGGCTTCGTGGAATACAGAGACTCCCCCCACGTAGCCGATGCGCCTGCACAGGTCAATTTTCTCATTCGGTGTTCTCTGTAGGTCTCTCAAGATCTGTGCTATTGTGAAACTCTTTTTCACCCCTGATCAAAATCTTCCCTGTGGATGTTTAAGACCATTTCCTGTGGCTCAGTTCTTCCTGGAAAGGAAGACTATCTTGTTTTTGGCCATGCTGCACGGCTTGTGGGATATTACTTCCCCTACCAGAGATCAAACCCAGGCCTGCAGTGGAAGTGCAGAGTCCTAACCACTGGACCGCCAGGGAATTCCCAGAAGACCATTTCTTTACCAGCTTCTGCCTAATCCCCCTCTTTCTGAGCTGAAAGACCTTAATCCAGTCCCTCTGGAGTATTTTCTTTCCTTCCTTTGGTGGTGCCGATGGTGATGGGGGAGGGGTCCGTGGGGAGAAGTTACAATCTCAGCCCAGGCTGATGACACATTCTGGGCTGTTAGCACCTGTTTTCCAACCAGGTCTGTCACCTTGGCTGCGATGGCTCAGGGAGAAGTTCTGGGGCTTCCAGCCCGCTACAGAAGGGGTACTGAGGATGGGGCCTGAGCTGGCCCAGCTGGAGACCTCCCCTGCAGGGGCGAGGAAGTCCATGGGGATTGATATCTTTATGGTGGTCATTTCCCCCAGTCAGGGTGTAATCAGTACCAGCAGTGCTTTCTGGAGAAAGAAGCTCCCTAAAGAAAAATCCGAAGTTGTGTCAACGGGCTGGGTGGAAACAAACATCAGCCCCTCATCAGAGACCCTGCTTTGTCTTCAGTTTGGAAGGATGGAGGGTCTGAGTGGAAAAAGAGTCTGGGAATAGCAGCCACTCCGCTCGCTGGTGGGCATTGGCCTCAACTGGCAGGACCGCACGCCTGGGGGCAAATGCTCTGCCATCCTCACTGTGGTCCAGGGCAAAGAACCCAGGGACGCACCTCCCCTCTGAAACCCTCTCCTCTGCTTCCGCCACTCTGCTGGCTCCTGGCACCTCTTCCATCCGACCACATGCTTCCGTCTCCGTGGGCACCTGGTGCCCACCATGTTGCAGCCCTGCCCTAGGAGTGAAGGACAGCGTCAGGGGCAGGACTGGGCACGTGGTTCAGGGGGCCCAGTGCAAAACGAAAATGTGGCCCCTGATTCTTAATAATTGAAAAATCGGTAGGAATTTCTGAGAAGGGTGGCGACAGCATAGCATTGAACTAAGCTCGGGGCTTTTCTGAGCGTGGGCTCTGAGCGATGCCTTGAGAGCTTGGATTCTGTCTCCAGCCTGTTTCTCCCCACACTCCAACCTCTCCCAGCTGCCTCGATTCCTGCAGCTTCCTAGGGGCACCGATGACCTCCAGATCTTCCACCCAGCCTGGCCCCAAACTCATGCTTCTGGAATGAGTTTGGAAGGCCCATTACCTGAAAAATCAACAAGACCGAAAAAAAAAAGGAGTTTATTATCTTGTCCCTTCTCCCGTGTCCTCCAGCCGTGAAAATAAAATGGAAATCCTTCTCTCTCTCAATTCTCACTTTCAGACAAGGATTATGCCATCAGCCCAGTTGCCTGAGTCCTTCTGGCCTCTTCCTTTCCTGAATCCCACCAAGCTCTGTCTAGTTATCTTCTTAACCCATTTCCCTCTTTCTGTCATTCACTCCCTGTGGCCACTGCCTTGTGTCACACCCTGTCCTCTCTCGCTTGGGCTGTCACCCAGGTTTCATGACTTGCTTCTGTTTACTGCACCTCTAATCTTCATCTTCGAATGGCCGCCAGCATGTTTTCTCCCCCAAATCAATCCCCTGCGTAAAAGTAACCCTTGCCTCCCCACTGCCTGCGGTGTGAAGACCAGACCTCTGAGAAGGGTGGGCAGGTCTTCATCGCCTCACCATCCTGCCTCCCCACAATGAGCTCCAGTGTCTCTGGTTGGGACACACTTGGTGTCCCCATCCATCCATCCATCCATTCATCCATCCTTCCTTCCTTCCATCCAACCTTGCATCCATCCATCCATCCATCCACCCTTGCATCCATCCTTCCATCCATCCATCCTTCCATCCATCCATCCTTCCACCCATCCACCCATCCATCCATCCTTCCACCCATCCATCCATCCATCCTTCCACCCATCCACCCATCCATCCATCCTTCCACCCACCCATCCATCCATCTATCCATCCATCCATCCTTGCATCCATCCTTGCATCCATCCATCCATCCTTGCATCCATCCATCCATCCTTCCATCCATCCTTCCATCCTTGCATCTATCCATCCATCTATCCTTCCTTCCATCCATCCATCCATCCATCCACGCACTTGCTTTGAACAATGACCCTCTGCCAGTTCTCTGCGAGGCATTCGGAGATGAAGTTGATGAACTCAAAGAGGTGACAGCTCCATGGGGAAATCACAGATCATGACAATATCACAAGGTAAGTGCAGAGGTCACAGGTCTGCAGCAAGTGTCACAGAGGACAGAGCGAAGGGATCTGACCCAACCTGGAGGGATTGGAAAGTCAGCCTTCCTGGAGGATTGAACAGGATTAGAAGGAAGGACAGGAGGTGATCGCTCCTTTGTGCCTCTGTGCCTTCTCCCATGCTGTACACTCAGCCTGGGAAGAGCAAATCCAGGCCTGCTTACCCCCCCACCCCATCACACTGCCTGGCTGCTATCAGGACTCAGCTGGTGAGTCACCTGTGTGTAGTCCTTCCCTGCCCTCCCCTGCCCCTCCACTGGCTGGACAGCCGAGGCATTTCCTCCTCCACACATCCACTTTCTCCTCCACCCCCCGGCACTGTCTTGTAACCACCTCTTTACTGATCTTCCCTCCATTTGTGGTGAGGTCCTGAGTCTTAATCATCTTTGTGTCCCTTGAAGTCCAGCACGTACACACACGCACAACAATATTTGTCAGATGAGCAGCATATCACTTGCGCGCAAGTCTGGTTTGACCACGAGCTTCATTCTTAGAGGTGCCGTATTCAGCACAGGGAGATGTGGCCCCACCGCCACTGGCATTGGTCACACCTGGCTAGGGCTCAGTGACACATCGACAAGAGAGACTTTGAAACGCTTAAGCATGTCAAGAGGTGAGGCGGCCTGAACGTGTGTCACATAAGAAACTCTGGAGGGAATTAGAGCTACTTTGCAGAGGAGAGAGTGTAGGGCAGGACCTGATGGTCTCTATAGCTGTTTGAAGAACTGACAGAGAGAAGGCGTTCGTCATATTTTCTGGGGCTGTGGAATCTACCCAGGATGTAGGTAGAAGGAAGAAAGACACATTTCAGACCCACATAAAGAAACACTTTCTAAGGATAAGAATTATCCAACTGTTGGCCAATTGACCTTGAACTCTCTAATGGACACTTTCAAGGAGATGCAAACCAGCCGTCTCTCTGGGGCGCTGTCATATTTAGGCCTTTCATCCTGGGTGGGAAATCAGGCCAGATAACTCCTAAGGCGGTGTACAGACCCAAGATTCTTCAAGTCTAAAATTTTATCCCTACCTCAGGCTCCCTGGTAAGAACGTCACGTTGCATTCAGTCAGGGGGATGGAGAGAACGCACCCTCAGGTTCTGAAGCACTGTGCATTGTCACGCCGACTCCAGTGACTGTTTTACTTCTCAGAGGTGCTGAGATTGGGAGAGGTGAGTCTGCAGTACCAGAGTCTGGGAAGCGGCAACAGAGTGCATCAGAAGGTGTTTTTCCATGTGGCAAGATCTCTTTTCTCCTTGGATTCTCTCAGAGTCTAGTGTGTATGACTCATGAAATCAGAGCTGGACCAGGAGAAAACCAGTTCTGGGACTCAGACTAAGACAAGAATCTGTGATACCCCTAACCCCGCCTCATACAGGGAGTATTGTGCACTTGTTGGGCAGCTGTAACCAAGAGCCACAAATTGTGGGGCTTAAACAACAGAAATTATTCTCTCCCAGTCCTGGAGGCTGGAGGTCCAACATCAAGGAGTCAGCAGGGCTGGTTCCTCCTGAGGCTGCTCTCCTGGGTACGTAGACGGCTGTCTTCTCCTGGTGTCCTCTCGTGATCGTCCAACTGTGTCCAAATTTACCCATCTTGGGAATTCCCTGGCAGTCCAGTGGTTAGGACTCTGCACTCTCGCTGCCCTGGCCCGGGTTCAGTCCCTGGTCAGGGAACTGAGATCCCACAAGCCATGTGGCATGGTCAAAAAATAATAATAATGAAATAAATAAAAACTGAAAAAACCCTCCACAAATTTCCCCTTCTTAGAAGGACGTCAGTGTTGGGACCCAACCTAATGGCCTCACTCTAACTTAACTGCCTCCATAATGACTCTATCCCCAAATAAGGTCACACCCTGAGGTTCTGGGGGTCAAGACCCCAATATGTGAATTTTGGGGGACATAATTCAACCCACGAGGACATGAGTCTCTTATGATTGCCCATCACCCCACGATGTGAGTCTGGGGGAAGGCAGCATTCTCCAACAGAAGCTTGGAGGCCCAGACATTACCGAGCTCCTCTCTCCAGTGACAAAGGCCTGGGCGGGCCCAGCTTTGGCCAGAGGGATGCCTGCTCAGCACTGCGAACTGATTGGCACCTACTGTCACAAAGACGTGGGCCAGGGCAGAACTCTCTCCTGGTGATGGCGGCCTCCTCCAGTTCCTCGGGGCAGCAGGTGCCCCACACTGCATTGCCCTCCAGTGCCTGGGCAAGGGTGGGGGGCCACGCGGTGAGGACCCCATGCAGGGCCCAGGGCTGTGGGAGGCTTCACAACACTCCCTCTGCAGCCATCCAGGCGCTGGCACAGCGGCTCTCATGGCTCCCTCAACACCAGCTGATGTCTGTCTTCTCTCTGCGTCCTGGCTGCCCACACCCTGCCCAGCAGCTGTTCCCACTTGCAGGCTTTTCCCATTGACGTGCCTTTTGCAGCTCTGCTGGAGCCTCAAGACTTCTGCAAGCTCAGGCTGCCGTCAGTCTCAGGCTGCTTGATCCGAGAAGCTTCTCTGTGATGGTGGGAAGGATGCTGGCTCTGGAGCTGGTCAGACCCAGGTTCAAACTCTGATTTACTAGATGTGTGATTTGGGGGAACCTATTTAGACTCTTGAGGCCTCAATCTTCTCTAAAATGGGCTCATTAAAGCAGCTGCCACACTTGCTTGTTTTGAGGATTTAAGGAGCTGAAAATGCAATGCCTGGTGAGCAGTTCACACCGTCCGGTCTCGGCATGGAAGCCTGCCTTCAGTGAGACCTGAACATCTATCCTGGGAGCCCTCCAAACCAGCCTGCAGGGCACGTGATGGATGAGAGATGGGCCAGCTCGGTGTCCAGGGAGATGAGCTTTACCCATGGGCTGGCAGTGTCGCACGAGGTCCATTTCCCCATGGCGGGTGGGGGAGGGTGGGGGAGGGTGGGGTCCCTCCACCAATGCTCAGCTATCCCAAGCCTGCAGGGCAGCACCAGGTGACCAGCCAGGACATCCTGGGCCCACCTGACGCTAGACTCCAGATGCCACCCCTCCTTCTGTACCAAGGGCCTGGCTCCTTCCCCTCCCTGGAGATTCTGAGGCCATTAGAAAGGTGGGAAGAGTGGAGGAGGTGCTTAGGGGACAGTGTGAGATTCCTTCACTGACTGTCTCCACAGGTACTGTCTCCCCGGGCATGGAAACCCGCCATCCTTTCTAGGTCAATTCAAGCGCGTCTCCCAGGACTAGCCCCAAGACGTTTCCGTTCCCCACGCTTGGCGGAAGGTGCCCCAGCCCCCCAGCCCCTGGCACCTGATCAGAGGGCTAGGGGAGGCCTTTAACCGGTTGCTTCCCCTCTGGGTCGGGGGACGGGGTGTCCAGGCACCTGAGAACCTGGTTGCTATAGAAACAACCACCCAAAAGGCAGGATGGTGGGGAGGTTGGCAGGTGAGTAGGGCCCAGACCTTTTTCAGAGACAGGTTTTTTTTGCTTTGTTTTTTGGTGGAGAAACACATCTTGTATTCCTCATTCATATTCATCGTGGGCAGTCTCCACCCCACACGTGAGTTTTAATTTTAAATTTCTCCAGGGGAACAACGGAGTCATTTTTAGCAGGCTGGTTTGGGGAGACTTTGAGCGGCCCCTGGAATCCGCAGGAGCCTGCGGGGCTGAGCTGTATTTGATTTAAAATTGGAAACAGGAGGCAGAAGAGTGGCTTTATATAGCCTGGGAGGTCCAGGAGCCCTGCACTGATTTATGACAGGCCTGCCGAAAGCACATGGAAGCCGAGGTAATATTTATAAATTCCTTCCCCAAGGATGGATGGAATGTTCTGAGCTGCAGTCAGAAAGCACCTTTTTGGGGGATGAAGGGAGGTTAAGTCCAGTTATTCGTGGACTGAAAGGAAAAGGGAACTTGAGCATGGAGGGGCTGCTCCAAGTCTGTTCCGGAAACGCGGGCTGCTCTGCAGGCCTGGACTCCTCGCTCAGGTCCTCAGGGCCCCACTCCCAACCTCCTCCCTCCCCCCTGCCCCGTCCTACTCAACGAGGCCAAGGACCTACACCTGGCAATTGCAGTGACCGCACTTTACCAACAAAACGTCTATCTAGGTGTCTGGGGACAGCACAAGTCCTGGCACTGTGGGGAGGGAGAAGGAAAAGAAGATGGAGTGTGGCGGGTGGAGAGGAGGCTGAAGACAGACGCGGGTGTGGCCCAGGAGCCCGAGTCCCTGGCCGAGGCCCAGGTGTGACGGGACACCCGGAGTGGGAGTGGCCGGTGCCCGGCATGGAGGTGGGCACTGTGAAGGGTTCGCCTGGCTGTCAGCAATCGTGAAGGACTTGCACCCACTGCAGTTTGGACACACCGACCAAGGCAGGGGACCCCCAGATTCAGAGAGCGCCACCCTCTGTGTGCCCCTTGGCTGGCATCCCTGTCCCTAACCTAGCAGTTTGGGAGAGCGTCCAGCCACGTGGCAGAGCTGGCTGATGGCCTTGCTTGAATGAGAAAGGACAACAGAAAACATTAAAAAAAATTGTGTCAGGAAAGTAAAACCCAGGGGGGCACATTCAGCTCTGTGGTCCCCTCAGCCTTGATGCCTGATTCCCATCTGCACGCAGAAGGGAGGCCCGTGTATCACTAACCTGTGTGTGCCGGTCCCCCATGGGATGCACTCCCCCCAGTGCTCCGGGTCACGAGAGCCAAGCTGGAAACTGGAAACAGCAGGCGGTGGTCTGAGGGGCTCTGCTGTCTCTGGGGACGAGGGAGAAACTGTCATCTTGGTTCCAGTCTGTTCAGACCCCTCATCCGCAGCCTGGTTTCTGGGTGTCACCGGCACACCCACGGGAGGGACAGGAGGTCTTTCCAAAACCAGCTGCGTTCCTGCCCTGGCCCCAGGGGTTCTCATGACAGGTTCTAAAGCCAGTTAAATGCAGGCAGGGTGGTTCCGGTGTGATGCCAGGAGGCCGGACAGAGATGCAGAAAGACACCTCACCCCTTCCAGCTTAAGTGCTGGCAGGCACACAGGTCCCCATACTTCAGGGCACCCACCAGGACAGAGGGGATTGAATGCCAGCTCCCCAGCCAGGCCCACACTGGCAACTGTAGACCCGTGGACACTGTGCAGGGAGACCTGGAACCTCCCCTTCCTTACCTCTGAGCACACGTTCCATGAAAGACACAAGGTCCCTGGGGATGACGTCAGTGCTTCTTTTGGCAGATGGGACCATGATGCACATCTGAGCCTCTGAGATGACAACGGGCTTGGCTCTCTGCTCATGGCACCGGGGCAGCCACATCCATGGCACCTAGACGTTCCGTCCACTCTTACGGGCTTGCTCCCAAGCCTGCACCTGCAGGAGTTCAGCCACCCCCGACTGTTGAGGCTATGGAAGGATGAGCCCAAAGAGGCCGAGCCTGCAAGGCCCCACGGTCAGAGCACTGGTTTCTTTTCCTGCACAAAGGGGGCTCTGCAGCTGCCCCGCCGGGGCCAGTTCCCAAACCAGACCCCAGCTTTTCCCTTGGACTGTTCCGACGGGTGGAAATACAGAGTGTTGGTGCTGGAAGGATGATAGCAATGGTAGCTGTCATTTATTAAGCACCTACTGCATACCAGGCATGTTAAGATGATTTCTGATCCTCACAAGTGCTGGAGGAGGCGCGATTCTCATCATCGGGTCACGGTGGAGGCCATGGAGCTCTAGGGAGGCTGTGAGTGAGATCAGGGGCACAGACCTGCATCCAACTCCAGCTCTGCCCCTTACCAGCTGTGGGACGGGCTGCTTTCTTAAGCTCTCGGTGTCTCGGCTTCCTCATCTGTAGACGGGGAAGCTGCAGAGGGTGGCCCCCTGTAGGGTGGTAGTGAGTCACTGCACAGGCAGTGTGCTCACAGCAGGGCCCGGCGCCCAGGAAGGGCCGCCAGAGTGTCAGCTGTCACCACGGGGAGGACGAGTGATTTGGGCCCAGTCGGCAGGGCAGCAATAACTACATTCCCAGTCTGTCCGGCCCCAGAGCCCATGCTCTTCCTTTTACATATGAGGAAACGTGCATGGTGGGGAGGGTGTCAGGAAAGAGGACTTGTCAAGATGGGCCAGCTGCTCTGTGACTGTCCCAGGGCTGGTAGCCCTCTCTGATGACCCCAGGTGTAGTGTCCACCCCACGAAAACACTGAAATAATCTCTGACAAGCCCCTTCGGCCTTGGGGTTATCTGATGCCACCTCTGGGAGCCAGGGTTTAACGCGGGAAGCACTGTCTCTTACTTTTGCACCACACGGGCCCTCTCCAGCCCTGACTTTCTTCAAACCGCACTTCCCAACAACTCGATCATGAATGTAAGAAATCCATGAACACAGACCACTGTTCCTTCCCCACCATAATCGACTCAGATCTTAGAAGCTCTACATGGATTTTTAACCACCCTTTGCTGCCAACTTCTCCATTTTATTTGAAATAAATATTCAAGATTTACCTTGCCTAGACTCCTCTCTGTTCGCTACGCCCATCAATACAAGATTTCACCGCACTTCCAAAAAGCACAAAAAGAGAGATTCCTGCCTCTTTTAAACCCTGAACTTAACAAGGATCATTTCCACTGGAACCAGAGAAAAACAGACGTTTTCTTTACTCCCCTGTGGCCTCTTTCTCCCTTTCAAATTTCCCTCCAAGAAGGTGAATACAAACGTGTTACAACTGACTCCCAGCTTTAAGAGACGAATCACCTCACAGCGGTTTGGCACAGAGACAGAAGAGAACACAAGAGCGCAGGGGAGTCGGGGGCGGGGAAAGGAGGTGGTGTTTCTCAGGAGGCCAGACCCTGGTTGTCAGCCTCCAAGAGTGCCCCTCGCCCCAGGGCCCTGGTCCACAGCGGATGGAGGTACCGGGTGCGCTTTAGGGATCCCACGCGGAGGGCTCCCGGAGGGCACACCGCGCCCTCCCTGGGGCATGAGCGGCCAGTGAGGCTGTGACCATCCTCCTGCCCTGGTCGGTGCAAAGGGACGTCCCTGAACTTCTGCTCCCGAGGGATGGAACATTTGGGATTTGCTGGGCTTGGGAGCGGCCTGTGTCATCCTGCAAGGAGAAGGTGGGGAGGTAGGCAGGAACGAGGAGAGGAGAGGAAAGGGGGACAGACAGCTGGATCAGGTCAACCAGCGGAGGAGCAGTGCCCGGAGGGGCCGGGGGAACGGAGGCAGGTCCTCCGGCGCCACGTGCAGAGCCCGGACACCCTGGGTGGGGATGGGGGTGGGGGTGGAGGTGGGTCTGTGGCCGCCCTTGGAAACCAGCAAGCGCACGAACACCTCGTAGCGCAGCGGCTCGTCCCCGTCCACGTCCGCCGCCCGGATCATCTCGTCCACTTCCTGGTCTCTCGGCTTCTCGCCCAGCCGGGTCATCACGTGCCGCAGCTCGGCCGTGCCCATCAGGCCGTTGCCGTCCTTGTCGAAGACGCAGAAGGCCTCCCGGATCTGGTCCTTGGCGTCCCTGCCCTTCACCTTACGGGCCATTAGGCCCAGGAGCTCGGGGAAGCCCACGGTGCTGCTGCCGTCGCGGTCCAGCTCGCCCACCAGGTCCTGGAGCTCGGCCTCAGTGGGTTTCTGGCCCGGCGACCGCAGGACGGTGCCCAGCTCCCGCGTGCTGATGGCGCCGTCTCCGTCCTCATCAAAAGGGGAGAGGGCCTCCTTGAACTCGGCCACCTGCTCCTCGGTCAGCTGCTTGGCCCTGACCGTTGCGGGGAGGAGGTCCTGCACACGGACGTGGCCGGGCGCCGGGAGGTGGCCGGGTGCAGGGCCGGCGGCTGGTGTTCTGGCCCCGGCTTGACTTGCTGGCGCTGAAGAAGGAGCTGGGATGCCTCTCACCATGCACGCGCCCGGCCCTGCGGTTGCCTGAAGTCCAGGTCCTGTTGGAACAGGAGTCCAGGCCCAGGCAGTGGGCCGGCCGGCTAGTTGCACTGACGCCAGCAGCTCTGGGAAAGGCTGGGCTCTCCTCCCCACCGCCCAGAGTCCCCGGGACCAGTGGGGACACCTCCAGAGAGGCTGGTAGACAGCCTCTAGAGAGATGAGTTCTGGGTTTGCCTACCGGAATCCCCCCGCCCCCCCCCCCCCAGTCTTCACACCCTCCACTCAGTGAAACCACTGGCTCTGAGCTCTTCACTGCCTGCAGCTGAGGGTTTTGGCAGGAGGAAGAACAGAGGTTGTCTTTGCCTGAAAAGAACTCCCTTTCCTTTTCTTTGGTTTCCGAAGTCTGAAAACCTTAGGGTTCCCAAGAGGGTTTTCAGAGGAGGAGAAAAGAAAAATATTTTTTCTTTAGATAGAAGCAGGCTGTCCCCAGATCCTCCAGAGGCTCATATGTATTCCAACCACAACACAGCTAGTTAGCGAGGAAACTAACAGAAACAAGCAAGATAATGAGATACTTTCAATAAATGCTATCAAGGAAATAAAGGGTGGTGATGGACAGCAGGTGGGGAGGTTACTTCTGCAGCAATGGTTGCGGAAGTCTTCTCTGCAGAGGTGGCACACAAGGGTGACCTGAGGGGGAGAAGGGGCCTTCCAGGCGGAGGCCAACAGGTTCCAGGTCCAAAGGTGGGAGAGGCTCGGTGTGGCCAAGGGACAGAAAAGAGGCTGGTGCAGCTGCAGCCCAGGGTGAAGGGGAGAAAGCGGGAGATGAAGAAAGGAAGACAAGCGAGATTTGTCAGAGGCGAGAGGAATTCACGTTTATCCTCCAATGCATGGGAACCCCTGCACATTTTAGCAAGGCCATGGCTGAAAGTCTGAGCTTCTGGTTTCGGGAATGGGAATGGACAGAGCTGAAGAAAGGGGTGTTTTTAAGAGGAGGTTCTCGAGAAGGTGAAGTGGGATGCCCACCAGGCACACACGCTCGGAGCTCGACTCCCAGGAAGCCCGGGGAAGGACCAGCCACGGAGTGAGAAGAGGTGGCTTTGCCTGTGGGAATCCATGCAGATCCAAAGTGGTGAGACCCAGAGGAGCCAGCGAAGGACGGAAGGAGAGGAACGAGGCCGGATGCTGCCCGACTTCGAAACTTACTGTCGAGCTGCAGTGATCCAGGCAGTGTGGTGCTGGCTGGAGAGCAGACAAGTAGATCAGTGTAACAGAATAGGGAACCTAGAGAGGGACCCCTATCAAGAGAGTCACCTGAGCTTCGACAATGGAGCAAAGACAGTCTCTTCAACAAATGGTCTGTAGTTTGAGTTTGGGTTGGGTTTAGATGATGATCTGTGAAAGAAAGAAATGACAAACTGAATGCTTTAGTCCTAATGTGTCTCCCCTCAAATTCGTATGCTGGGGGGACGTATTCATGAAATGCTGCAAGGGCAGGAGCAGGAGAACCACTGGACAACGGCGTGTAGCTGACAGCGCCCTGGGGAACCAAGGGCCAGCATCACGATGAAACTTGTGCCTGACACTGTCCCGCTGATGGACTGCATCCTGCCTCACCTACGAAGGGTAAGTGGACAACAGGTATCTGCAGGTTTCTGGGTCATGGCCTGTGTTCTTCAAAAAGACACGTTGAAAGGGAGCTCAGTAAGGGTTTTAAACAGAGCTGCTCATGACTCACAAGGCACAGGGCTGTGACAACTAAATTGTTGCAACTCGCTGGTTAGGAAACTATGACAGAGGGAATGTTTTTAATTTGCTAGGCTTCTGTATTCTCCCCCTGCGGCCTCTCAGTGCACTGACTCCTTTCCCTCCAGCATATACTTGTGGTCTTAGGACCCATTTAAACATTTCAAAATTACTGGGGACTCTAAAGAGCTTTTTAAAATGTCTGTCAATATTTACTGGGTTTGAAATTAAAACTAATAAAATTTTAAAATATTTAAATATATTTTTATGTATTTATAACTTTTAAAAAACAAATAAAAAACCCATTACACGTCAATACAAATAACGTAGTTTTATAAAAAAATTAATTACACTGTATAAAAAATAAGAGTGGTACCTAAAAACATAATTTTGCAAATCTCTTTAATGCCCGGATTTATGAAAGCATGTCTGCTTCCGCACTTGATCTGTGGGAAGATGTTTTGATGTGAAGTGCATGATAATCCAGCTTCACACAGCTATGCACAGCTGGCAAAGGAGAGAGCATTTAATGACCATTTCAGGTAACTGTGGTTATTCTTCGTCGGTACCATATCAAAATTTGACAGGCGGTAGCTTCTTAAAGGTTGGTTGTAGTGTGAACTCTGAAACCATGCCAACGAACTTTTCATCCTGTTCCATTAAAATCCATCGCTCACTCCTGTGCTTTGAATGGATCTTTTACTCATGCATGATTCTGTGATGCTATGCATTGGTCATTTGGAAAATCCTGAGTTCTGCAGATCTTCTGCATGTTGAATCATTGCATGTATAATTTTAAAAAATCACATTCATTAATATTACCACCAATCTCATTAGAAAAATCTTTAAGTATTGGGAAGTCTCAAGCTCACAGTGGCAAATACAAAATCTAGAAAGTTCTAATTTTCATTTGGATGCTGAAATTTTATTCTTGCAACAAATACTCAGTTATTTTCCTTGAAGTGCTAGGCTCACTTCATCGCTTTTTGAGAAAATGCCAAATACCAAGTCTGAGTAACCACAGTTTGTCTATCAGCTGTTTTTTCCCAAAAACTGGTGTTCCATGAAAAAAGCTTACCTTGTGACTTACGTATGCACACAAGTGCTTTTCTTACAACAAATCATACTAGACTACGCAGCAGAGTATTAAGGATGTGCGTGCAAGGGTTGAAATAATAATTTTACTACTTCTACAAGAACGTTCTTAAATGAAGCTGGCTTTTTAAAAACTTGAGACCATGTGGTGGTGAAGGCTATAATGACTGCTGGTACAGGAGCCTTGATTCTTGCTAAGGGGCTGGTGATTTCACCCACCAGTGCTCTGAGCTCAGTGCAAAAAGCTGACACGGTGAAAGTGGCAAACCGTGTCTGGTATTACGAGAATAGTTGTGACCACCCAGGCTTCCTGAAAGGGTATTGGGGACACCCTCCCCTCAAATGGATCCGTGGAACACACTTGGAGGACCACAGTGGTAGAGTTGAGAGTCAGGAGTGAACCCGGTGTAGAATTGCCTGGGCTGGAGGTGAGAGGCACCGAGGATGCTGGGATCCTGGTGGGAACAGCGGGGTTGGCCTCACAGAGTATAGTGTTAATAAGGACCTCAACAGACCCACAACAGGGGAGGGCCTGCTGCAGCTATTCCTTAGAAGAGCAGATGACCCAAGGTGTTGCCTTCCCCCCGAAATGGTGCTACTGTAGCTTCTGTTAAACAGAATTTGTGCCTCTCCTGCTGGGCGCTATAGAGAAAGATATAGATTGGGATGCTTAGTCTTTTCAACCAGCTCCATTCCTGTGCCCTCCTAGAATGGGTGTGGCCACGGGCCTCTCTCTCTCCTTCTCTCTCTCCCTCTTTTTCTCCCACCCCCCCATTTCCATACAGCCACTCACCAGCCCTAACATTTACTTATCTACTTCCTTTCCCCCCAGCAAAATGCAAACACCTTGTCTTAGTGTTATCATGTTGCTATAACAACAAGCCACCCCCTGGGGGGCTTGTTAACAGCAGAAACTTATTGCTCACAGTCCTGGAGTCAGGAAGTCTGAGGCCCGGGGAGGCCTGGCAGGGGGAGGGCCCTCTTCCAGGTTGCAGACTTCTTGTGTCCTCCATCACTGGATGGAAAGGACCTGGGCTCTCTCTGGACTCTCTTTAAGGTCGCTAATCCCACTGATGGAGGATCCTCCCTCCGGAACTCATCACCTCCCAAAAGCCCTGCCAACTAATACCATCACCTGGGGGTTAGGATTTCCACATATGAATTTGGCGGGGGCACAAACACTCAGCATAGTACACCTTCCCAGTGGAATATTTATGGGTCAACTGCCTGTTCATTGGGCAGTTACTCTGTAGCAAGCGTGTATCAGGCACTTTCATTCCTATTGTCTCATGTCTCCACGTTACAGATGAAGGATGTGAGAACTAGCAAATGCATGAAGGTCAGATGACCAGCAGGCTGAAAACTCAGGACCTAGACCTTCCAATTCCTACCGCTCCCCGCCTGTGGCTGTTTTCTTCGCGGTTCTCCCCAACTCAGTCTTAGACCTTCTCACTCGGCACCTGGAAAACCCACTCGGGAGGCGGGGGACTCACACGCAGTAGGTATCCTCCATTATGGGAAATGTTGGGACACACCTGCTGGTGCAGAGCCCTCCTGCCAAGCTCCTTGGGGATCCACCTGCCAACTGAGCCCCTGCATTTGATGTTTGGAGAGACCCTCAAAGTTACCATGACGAAGTGGAGCCGTTGGTCCTCATCTGAACCTGCTTCCCCTCAATCTCCCCATCTCTTAAAAAAAACCCGTCCGGTTGTTCAGAACCAAACCCAGAGCCACATCTAATTCCTCCCTTTCTCTCACACCTCATACCCCATCTTTCAGCTTCACCTCAACACATCCTCTGCGCCAGGCCGCATCATCTCCAGGCAGGACCACGGCCCCAGACTCGTAATGGGTCTCCCCTTTTGTGGTATTCTTCAGTGATGTCATTTTCTGCTGAAACGCTATAATGGGCTTTCTTTGGGTTTCAGTAGAATCCAAACTCCCTACGGTGGCCCTCTTGACCACATCACCACAACACTCTGCTCCAAGCACACTGGCCTACTTTCTGCTCCTTGAACACTCCCATCCTGATTTCCACCTTGGTATCTTTGCACGAGCTGCTCCATCTGCCTGGACACTCTGTCCCCGACATTCAAGCGGCCGCTCTCTCTTGTCACTTTAGTCAAAAGTCAAATATCGCTTCATTGCCAAGCCTTCCCCAACCGCCCACTTCTAATTAACCACCCTCCTCCACCTCATCCCTCTCCTGTCTTATTCTTCTCCTTTATTTTCTTCATAACTTTTACTTCTACATTGATCTTGCCTGTGGACCTGCTTCCTTTCTGTTTCTTCCCATGTAATTTTCACAAGAGGCAAGGCTGCTTCTGATTTCTTCCCCTGCCAAGCCCTCTGCGGTAGGATGGCCCCCGCGCCCAGGAAATATTTGCTGAATGAACAGAGTACAGGAGGGTCCGCCTTGCCTCCACCTGCAGGAGGATTGGACCCGTGTCTCTCTTCAAGCCCTTCCCTGTGGTTCAAACCCCATGGGGTGCCTCAGATGCTCTTGCCCAGGTGCCCACTTTATCCACTGTGTGGTCTGTCATCTCCCCTTACTGTTTGCAGGTTTGCCGAGTGGCTCTGTGGGGATGGGTGACCTCTGTGTTGACCCCTGGGAGCAGCTGCTGATGCTTTACCCTCTGTACCTCCACCTGTGGCTTCTCCCCAGTTTCACAGCCCTGCAGTGATGCTAGAAAGGTGCACCCCGCCCCCATGCACACAGTCGTGCATGTCTGGGCCTCAGGAGGATGGACTTACCTCCCAACTCCCTGCAAGCCGTCTGCTACCTGGCACTTTTGTCCGACTTGCTCTTTATTATGGGATGCTGCTGGCCCGGCTCCTTAGAGAGGCCCGAGCACAGTCAGGGTGATGAGGCCTGGCAGATCCAGCGGAGAGCGGACTTCTCCCCTCAAAGCCGAATGTCCGACTGGCATGAATCTAGAGGGACCAGGTGGAGGAAGGGCTCAGGATGGAGGTGGGAGAGGGTCCTGGGAAGCGGAGCGTGGCCCAAGGACCTGGGGTAGGGCCTCCATCTTCTCCCCTGTGGCTTTAGGGACAATCTGGAAACTCCCAATAGCTCCTTGGGGTCTCCCCGATTCCAACCTACTCTTCCCAGGGTGAATGCAGGGCTATCCCTCGTCTCAGGCTGTCTTTGGGGTGTTTGGTCTCAGCAGCTAAAGTTCCTACCTCTGACTTTCCATCCCTAAATCTCCCAGAAATGATGAGACACGCCTGGGTTTGCGGGGGGCATGCAGCTTGCATTGCTGTTCTGGGATGTTTGCAGTTCAGTCTAAGAAGCAACAAGACTGACAAAAACAAACAGAAATGATGAGACACCGACAGTGGAGTTCAGGCTCACCTGGGGACAGCGGTGGCCTCTGTACTGCGCACGTATTCTTGACCAGCTCCTCTACTGCTTCTTACTTTTCAAGGCCGGGAGGGGATGGCGACGCTTTGCTCTACTTTCCGACTTCCACTGACCACGGGAAAAGCAATACTTTCTTAGTCACACTCGTTGCCAGGAGAGGGTCTTCTCAGCTGGGGGGATGGGGGGGCTCCTTGTGTGGGAACCAGGGGTCCTGGCCCGTTCTCACCTCCCACCGAAGGCCGTTCCAGCCTCAGAGCCTGAGCCAGCTCTGAGAATGACGTTTGCTCAGTCTTGGTCTTGTGTGAATCATCAAGATTCCTCCAGGCCTGTCCCGGGCTGGGCTGCAGTTTCAGTTCAGGGAGGAGACCACTGATCTGGGATCGGAGCTGTGCATCGTTGAACTGAAGTCTGACAAATAACCAGGTACGTCATCTTCCAGGACACAGGCACGGCCTTGTGCCTCCTACTCAGGGATCACACGCTGCCGGGTGGTTCGCGTTTATGATTCGAGGCCTCACCTGCGGAATGAAGTCCGCCGAGTGCGGAGGCAGCCAAAGGCCTGGATTGTTCTGAGCGTTTCCTGGGTCTTCCTGGGTTGGCGGGTCCTCCTGGCAGGTCCTGCTGCTTTCTCCAGGCGTCTGGTCTTCAAGTCAGCCTCCAGGGTACACCCCGGGGCCCCACCTGCCTTTAATCCTTCCACCTGCACCCTCAGTCTCTGGGGGCCTCATCGTGCTTTCATGCCCAAGGCGACACAGGGACATAAAGTGGCCTGTGTTTAACTGAGAGCCACTTTAATTCAGCATTAAACCATCACCCAAAACCAAAGCACATCGGTGCTAAATCTCACAATAAAAGTAGCCGAACAAGTCAAAGTCTGCTTTCCTGGGAAAAGGACGATGTTTTGTGATTCCTGAGGGCTCAGTAATCTTTCCCAAGTAGCTCGTCCTGCAGTCACTCACTGCCTGCCCTGTCCGTGGGCAGGGGAAGGGGTTCCGGGCTGGCCTTGGGGCAGAGGCCAGAGGAGAGCAGGCTGGAGGGGCCAGGGCTCACGTGTATGACCCGCCCGCCTTTCAAACTTGTATCTGATGTTTTGAAAAAAATTGACAAACCGAAACGATTACAGGAACTGATATTGCGGAGGCGCTAGAACTCCGTGCTACAAATCTTTTGATATCAAGACGCACTTGGTAAGTGGTTTAGGAGGCCCGTCTGTTCCTCTAAGTCCCCATCGCCAGGGGATGGGGGGGCTGGGTGGCGGTGGTGCTAATTACATTGAGGAGAACAAGCTGCTCTCCCCCGAGGGGTCTGGGACTCACTAAGAGGCTGGAAAGGTGTTGGTTCCAAGTTCCAAGCCTTTGAAGTTTACGGTGGTGATGAAAACCTTTGTGTTTAATACAGGAAGATGCGTGTGCGTGCGCCCGCGTGCGCGAGGACATGCACGAGGCTCAAGCCTTCATGTGTGAATGCGTGTACCTAATGGTGAGCCCGTGAGGTGGGGAGGAAGCAGGAGGCTTGGGGCGTGAGCTGGGCACCTGGACAAGCCATCAGAAGGAGCAAAGTGGCTTGGAAAATCACAGTTCCAGCTCCCTTTGAGGTCATTCATCCAGTGGACTTGAACTTGGTCTCGGAGACCCTTGGACTCTGCAGAGGTCCTTCCAGAGACACCAAGGAAGCAGGAGAAGGTGAAGCGGAGCAACTCGATTTCCTTCCTTTCCCCACCGCCAAGCAGGAAAGTCTGCTTTTAACTGCGTCATCTGTGTTGGGCAAATTGCAGCTCTCTGGTTCATGGTTCTCACCTGTAAACTGGGCGCAGCGTGGCCCAGGGCACTGTGCGTCAATGCATGGAAGGTTCAGGAGGGTAGCTGGAACAGTAAGAGCCCAATGAATGTTAACGATTATCTGTCATACGAGTAAGATTTCATTTGCAACGTGGCTCAACTGCTAATGAAATTCTGAGAGCTACCATCCAGTGCAACACCCTCATTTTCCAGACACTGTAACCCATCAAGTGTGAGCAGTTACCCAGGTCTGTACTACTGCTTAGTGAGGGACAAAAATGGGCCTCGCAGTAGGATCTCCTGGCTCCAAGGCAGGTCCTCTTGGTGCTGCCCAGGATCTCCTGGCCCAAGGCAGGTCCTCTTGGTGCTGTCCTTGGGGAATGGACCTGAGGGCATTTGCAGCGGCAGAGGGAATCTCTCTGCAGCCCCGGTCTCCCTGGAGGAAGGGAGAGTGTCTGGTCACTGCAGGCTCTCGAGGTCTAGCTTAGCTCCGGCACATCTGTTGAATGGATGACAAAGGCTCTGACCAAGGTCACACGGCTGTGCTGGGATAGAACTCAGGTCTCCCGGGACGAGTGACCGACTGGAATTGGGTGAAGGTGGGGGTGGGGTGGGGGCTTGGTACCACTCGTGGCCTGTGTGATGGGGAGGATGGGGCGAGAGGGCTTATGACGCTGTGTCATCAACTGTGTGGTCCCAGCATCCCAGGGAGAACCAAGGTCCAGTCCTGACTCTGAGAGCCACCAACAGAAAGCCCTCCATGTGCCCGCCTGGGGACGTTGAGGCAGGAGGGGTGAGCTCAGTGCAGGGTCTGTCTGGGGACCTGGCACCCCACCCTCCAATACCCCCTCCATCCTCCATTTCCTCACCCAGACCACAGGCTTCGTGCCTGATCTGAGTTCTTGGGAGAGAAGGGACTAAAAGCTGGAATCGCTATTTTCGCTAGTGGGGCGCTAGCAGAACCAACATTTGTGCGGTCTCTGTAACCAACTGGATGCAGGAGAGACGGGCCTCCTGGCACCTGGGAAAGCTGGCTGCTCTGTGGTCAGCTCTGGAGAGCATCCCTGGGCCTGGGCAGCCCCTGACCCCTAGACCTGATGGCATGAAGGCCAAGGCAACCTTTCGGAGGGAAGCCTCGGGAGAGAAGACCCTGGGCGGGCACTGTTTTCATTCCAGAAAGGACATGGACGATGCATGACATGTGAAGTGCTGGGGAAGGGGAGGGTGCTCTGGGTTGGGGGGGAGCTCTTCATGGTGGCCAGTAAGAGAAAGGGCCCCCCAGGCTGTGCCCCAATCCACCCAACACCTTACTAAAAATGAAACAGGGTATTCCAAAACTGTGCCTTCTAGATACAAATAAAGTCCACTTGGAGGAAGGAATTGCAAGTGTATCTCAGGGGAAAGTGGTGTAGCTTGAGGAAACAAACAAAAAACTGTGAACCCAATATTTAGAACTGGTTTAGAGCACTTTTCACTGTAAATGATAACAGCTTGGAATATACTCCAAGGGAAATGGGCCAGTATAAATGACAGGCTCTACGAACAAGAAAAAAAGAGAGAATCACGTAACAGCAAACACCTGCCTTTTCTGATCCTGCGCGCTGTGGAATCAAGCAGGCGAGTCAAGCCAGGATCTGGGGGAGGGCGTGGAGAGCAGGACAAGGAGAACTCCGGCCAGGACAGAACAGAAGGATGTTAAAATTATAATAAAACGGAGGACCAAGGAAGGAGAAAAAGCTCCACTCTCTTTTCAAGATGCCAGAAAGTGGTCAGGCATGCTTTTAAAAAGTGAAGAAAGCTATGAAAGGAGAGTTAAAGGCTAGAGATCTTCAAAACACCTGCATTGTTTCCACCTGTTCAGCAAGCACAGCCATTACTAACACGGGTGAAGAAATTGGAATAAAATTAGGGGAAAAACCTCAAGTTCAAAGGAATCTGCGGAGCCAGAGACGAGGGTCTCAAGATAGAGAGGAGGTCAAGCTAGATCAGAGGGCAGCTTGTCACACAATGTTCCGGAAGATAGGAGAACAGTGGTAGACCTAATGAATACTGACGGCAGCAGGTGATGCTGAAAGGATATTGCAAAATGATGGCGTTCTCGGTAAAATTGTTTCCAAGGGCTTCATAGAGAAGTCCTGAGAACCACCTGTGCACCAAAGCCACTGACCCAGTTAGCTAATTGAAACTGTAAAACTGACTCGAATCAGGTAACCAGCATCATCTAGGCTGTGCCGCCCAGCCAGGTACTTGGTGAGAGGCAGAGAGCGGGGATTGAAACACATCTCCTTCAGGCTCGTCTGTGGTCTTACCATCGATCCACAGCCCCCGCCCTTCTGCCAGAGCAAAGCCAGGTCCCTGAGCAGAGCTGTGCCCGTGCTTTGCCACAGTTCATGCAGTCAGGTGTTGATGGAGTGGTTGAGCCTGGCTGCCAGCTCTCATCAGGGCTCCAAGGGCTGCGGGGGCAGGGCCTGGCTGTCCTCAGCGGCTGGCGTGTGAAGGTCGGTTATCAGAAGCTGAGCTGTGCCGTGATGCGTGATGCGGGACAGAAGGGGTTGGGCTCTGCAGTCAGGCAAACCCAGATGCAAATTCCCGGCTCTTCCATGAACCTGTTTTGTGACTTCTCTGAGCCTCAGTTGCTTCACCTGGAACATAGGAATAAACAGTGAGGACAAGATGAGATCACCCTTTAGAGCCCTTTGCATGGCACCTGGCACACAGGAGCTCAGGTGTGAATATGAACGTCACCCTCTCCCCCAGATAAATGGGGCAGAGGCATAGGCGTGGCTCTACCAGGTTAGGCAATGAGGTGTTGACAGGCGGGGATGGATGTCCACGGAAAGGGTAAAGCTGGTGACAACTGACATCACTGAACACAGATGCAAAAGGTCCTCATCAACCCATCACCGAGGGTGGCAGAGTACCAGGGGCCGTGTTGTATCGTGTACAGAGCTCTTCCTCACTGTCGACCAGTTAAAGCTGATACGAGACTCCAGAGCAGGAAACAGCAATTTCCCTAAAGAAAGAAGCAGTATGAGAAACACATTCTGTTTCTAGGAAACTTGTTGGCTGGATAGGATTGTGGCAGAGAGACCACAGCTATGGTGGCATAGAAAGGGCTCCTAGGGTCTTATGATGAGGGAGGATGGAAAGGAGACACACCAGCTGTGTAGATAAGACAAAAGCCTCAGGGCCACTTCTTAGAATGTAAAAGAGTTAAAAGAGTTACGAGAGGAGGTGGGTGTAGGAATGAATCCCATCAGAGGAAGAAGAAGGCTGAGATTCGAGTTAGGGGTGAGAGGTAAAGGGCGTCTGGATTGGTGAGACCGTGAACCACGGAGGTTGGGAAAATTGCAGTGATGGATAATCACTGCAAATATGTAGATGGTTTTAATAATTAAACATCTGTCCAAGAAGAGACCTGGAAACGTATCTGTGGCTTATGTACAGGCTTTGGAAGCAAGATGCTCAAGGGACCCAGGGCGGTGGTGCTCAGACGCGGGATAACAATAAGGGTGGGTGAGCTTGGGAACCATGAGATGGCTGATGGGAAACAGGACCCGACATCTACCACAGGGGAGGCGAAGTTACCTGCCCCAGCCTTGTGGGGAGCCAGCCCCGTACCCATAGCTTCCTGGGTCCAAAGGCAGTGATCAACCACCTGCTCTGTGGCCTCGGTGGGAGCCCTGTGTTCAGGGTGCGGGCCCAGCAGGGGTCCTGGGAGGGCAGCCCGATCACCCGCCATCTCTACTGGCCTGAAGAAGGGCGCGGAACCAGGGTTAGTCTCCCGGGATGACAGCGACTCCCACACGGTGTCCTCTCTCGCTTCCCGGGGTGGATCTCCCTGGGCAAGGGCAGGGCAGGGCCGTCCCCAGGGAGACTGGCACAGGGGGAGGGACGGGCAGGTCCCTGCAAGTCGGGGGAGGCAGAGGAGCCTCCAAGACCTGTCCTGCAGGTTCCTCGGTATTTCACCCACAAAACCCAAACAGCAGTGGACGCGCTGGCGTGTATTCCCAGGTCAGGGCCCTGGGAAGCTGAAGCCACCTGCCCTCGCGCTGGCTCTGGAGGCCTGCACACCTCCCACCAACACACACTCATGCACACACGTCACTCTCACACAGACACACGGCTACTGCACGTGAAGGCTCTTCCGCCCCAAGGGCTCACCCAGCCGCCCTGGAGGGGGTCACCCGTCCTGTCACAGCTGCAGGGGACTCAACATCCTCCAGGAAGGGGATGCCCCTCTTCCTGCAGGGTCCCCATGGCCCGAGCTCTTGATCTAAACTCTGCTACACAGAGCAGTGGGCAGAGATGAAACAGGTAAGACGGTGGGTCCAGGGAGTTTCCTAAACGGGTTTCTGTGCTTGGGGCTGACAGTAAACCCACGAGCCAGGCCAAGTTCACAGCTTCAGCCACCCGATTCTACATCCTCCTACCCCCTGGCATCTTCAGGGGCTGCCTACTCCAGCCCAGTGCTTTCCAGTCTTCCCGCAGCTCCCAGGCAGGACCCCTCTGAGATTGTAAATGAAGGGTCTCCTCCTTCCTGGTGTCTCTGTAGAGAACCCTGGTCTTAATAGAATGGAATCAGAGAAACTGGGGAGCTAGAGGAGGAGTATTCTGCAGGGACAGGAAGCCTTCTCCTCAGCTCTGAAATCACACTTTGAACATTCAGTTAATAAACAAGTCTCAGCACCACCTGTGCACCAGGCTCTGAATGCAACTGGCTCCCCGCTTTTCCGAAGCAAAAAGGCAGGCAGCCGCATCCCCGCCTAAGGATCTGCCAGCCACACGGGGCTGGAGAGCGATGACGCCCGCAGTGCCATTCTGGGAGAATCCCACTCAATTCTACCACCATCTGCCCTCCACCAGCCCCGCCCCATGGGATGAGAGCTGGCCAGCAGCCCCGAGAGAGCACAGGAACGCTGGACACAGCCCTTCCACTCCTCCAGTGTCTGCCATGTCCACTGAGGGAGGCTCCTCTCCCCTTCCCACCCGTCTCTAAAATTGGGAAAGCCCTCTTGAGCCCCCCTCCCCAGCTTGGCCAGGGTCCCTGTGAGAGTCACATGGGCAAAAGCCTCTGGGGTGCCGTGGTTGGCCATCGGGAGTAGGTGAGGCCCGGGGTGCCTGCCACCTCTCCTGGGCAGACCGGCCGCTCCAGTTCCTGCATTTCTCGCCTGTCCCTCCCCGGGAGGAGGATTTCACCCTAGGACGTGGGGTGGGGAGGGAGTCTTCTTGCTCCCTTTGCTCGGATTTTCAGCAAAGGAGGGGTTCCCATCCTGTGGCAAGGCTGCCGCTGGAGCTCTGTCCTCACACCGACACAGCCTCGGTCCCGCCGCTTGTCCCAGCTCTGACGTGAGCCCCTTGGGCGGGTTGGCAGCAAGCTCTGTAGAAGGTGCGAGAGACATGGCTGAGCAGCTGTCCAAAGAGCAGGCAGCCGAGTTCATGGAGACCTTCCACAGATTCGACAAGGACAAAGTGCCATCAGCACCCAGGAGCTGGGCGCCGTGATGCAGGAGCGGGGCCTGAACCCGTCAGAGGCCGCGCTGAAGGGGTTCATCGCCAGGGACGATGCGGACGGGGATGGTGTCATCAGCTCCCAGGAGTTCCTGGCAGTGATAGCCAAGGGGGTTCAGGCCCGGGCCAGAGCGGATGACCTGAGGACAGCCTTCCACGCCTTTGACCTGGATGGCGACGGCCACATCAGCATGGATGAGCTCAAGCAGGCCATGGCCCAGCTGGAGGTGTCCCAGGAGGAGTTGGACATCATGATCCGGGAAGCTGACGTGGACCAGGACGGGCAGGTGAGCTACGAGGAGTTCGTGCGCGTCCTCATGCTGAAGTGAAGCCTCCCGACCGCCGCCCCCTCCTGCCTGACGCCGGGCCTGCTGCGGGGTCCGGCCCGGCTTCTGAGCCGGGGACGCCAAGGGACAGTCTAGGTGGTGGGTGGGAGGGGCCTCCCCGTGGGGACCCCTGGCCTCTCCTGGGCCCGGTGTCTGCTCTCTGTCCGGCGAGACCTCGTGTGCTCGTACGACGGGGGTGCTCCGTACCTCGCAGGGCTGTTGTGAGGACCCCAAAGTGACGTGGTGATTGGAATAAAAGGGATCTGAGCTTCGAGGTGGTGACACTGCGCTTGAATGGCGGGTGTCCAAGGGCCCCAGACGATGGGGTTCTGTTGAGCCTCTCCCTCTTTCACTTGGCCCTAGTGGGGGACACGGCCAGCAGACCCCCATCTGATGCCCGTGGACGAGGAGGCTGGTGAGCGCCACGGGGTGGGAGGGGGATAGAGGGGGATGGAGGGGGTGGGAGGGGGATGGAGGGGGATGGAGGGGGATGGAGGGGGATGGAGGGGACCCGAGGGTCTGCCTGAGCTTCTGGTCAGGACCTGAGGCCGGAGCCTGGACCAAGGGCTGGGACATACCTGCACCACAAACGAAGTTTATCATCCTTTGCGTGTAGCCAACTGTTCTTCAGGCTCGAACTAAAAGAAAAAGATGCATGTGTGCATGCGTGCATATGTGAGCGCGTGCACGCACACGTATGCTTGTCCTGCCTTTGAGACATGGGATCTTCTACAGTGAAGGTGGTGGCCCCGGAGGACCGGCCCTGCCCCACCTGAAGGAGGGCAGGACAGGTGGGAACGGGAAGGACGAGAGGTGCTGTGATGGGTAAAGGGCAGAGGGCTGCACTTGGGGGGGCGTTTCCCAGTCAGATCTGAGGAGGACACGGCTCAGGGAGGAAGGGGCCCCCCCAGACCCCTTGGCTGCAGCCTCTCAGGGCCTTTCTGTGGTGGGGGGCTCTGAGGTGGCTCCCAGGCTGGGGAGCGCCCATGGAGGGGTGGGGGGAGTCCAGAACATGGAGATGGGAGACGAGGGTCTGCCTGCAGCACTGCCCCCCGCGTCAAGCTGAGGTACCATTTGAACTTGGGTTTCTGTGCTGTTGCTGTGTTTTTAAAAAACTCTCTTAGCCGGGGAATTCCCTGGCAGGCCAGTGGTTAGGACTCTGCGCTTTCATTGCCCAGGGTGTGGGTTTGATACTTGGTCGGGGAACTAAGATCCTTCAAGCTGTGCAGCATGGCTAAAAGAAAAAAACAAAACAAAACACAAACCAAAAAAAAAACAGCAACGAAAATCATCCTAGCCAGAGCCAAGGCGAAGGTTCTCAGCGCAGGGTAGGGAGAGGCAGAGCCCGCTTACCTGAGGAGTTATTGCAAAATACCTGCCCGGCCTTTACCATCCCCCTCATTCCGGCACGTGGGCGGGTGAGTGACAGCTCTGTGCCAGTGCAGTGGGAGCGGTATCACGCTACCCAGGTGCAGCTATGGTATCGATGAAGTTGTTCCATTTGGGGACATTTTCAGTGGGTCACTCAGCCTCCCGTGACCTCACAGAGGGCTGCCCCGTCCATCCTAGCCCTGACTCAGGGTCTGGCCGAAGTCCTTTCCTCAGACCTGGATTGGAGGGTGGGGAGACAGAGAAGAAAGGCAGGAGGCTCCTGTCCCTGAGGGTTCCGGGGGGGCGGGGGCTGGAGCATCTGGAGGAGATAAGACAGGAGACAAGAAGTGGGGCACAATCAGAGGAGGGGACGGTGGCAGCAGCAGGCACCCATCCTGGATGGGGGTGGTTCCCCCGGGTGGTTCCCCCCCCCAAGAAACTCCCCATCCTCTTAGGGACGCAGGTCATAGAAGTTAGTTTCTAAATGAGAGGTTCCTAAATGCCAGGCCGGTCCAGGAGGAAGTGTTCCAGGCTCTGTGTGGAAACAAGAAAAATAAAGACGTTTTGACAAACCTAATGTATTCAGTTTCTTAAATTCTGAGAATATGCTCTTTCTATAGTTTGTGTTAAATGTCCTTTCTTTCATGAAGTGACTATGATGGTAAGTGATAGTTTTGTGAGTTTTTTTTTTCTTTCACGTACTTCCTCTGAAGTGTGGGGAATTCCACAAGTGCCCAACATTAATTTTGACATCTTACTGTCCCGTGAGGCCCAAAGCTCTGAGGACAGTGGCTCAAGTCTGTGGAGTATAAAACTGGTTTTCTTTCCTTAAAAACACTACTCAGTAAACTCCAAGTTCAGGACTGGTGCTTCCTCTGGAGGGGGAGGAGGAGGGATCCGGGAGGCTCTTGATCAATGCCTCCAGGTTTTGCTTCCTAGGCTGCCTGGTTCTAGGATGCTAATACAGGGATGTTACTTTATTCTCCATATTCTCGTGTGTGTAAAATACGTTCTACTGAGAACAATGCAAGCAGTTCATGGACGGTTAGAACTTACAGAGGGAAGGAGAGAGGTAAAGCCACCAGCAGTCCAGGGAGGTGGGGGTCAGGCTGGGGTGAGAGGTGGGACCCCTGAGGCTCACCCCTGCCGAGCTGTTGCCGAAAAGTGTTCGATGGGGCCACAGGGCAGGAAGAAAGCAGAAATATCTCTTCATCTATCGCCTGGGGAACAGAACGGGAATCTGGGGGTCTGGGAGAGGAAGTGACTTACTTCAGGCCTCGGATGAGAGAAGGACCTGGATGGACCGCAGCTGCTTTCCAGGGGGCGTCCCGGTGGGCCCACCCTTGGAGGAAGGAGCCCTGGGGAGGGGTCTGGTGGGGACCAGGGCTTCACCATCTTCTTAAATCTGCCGGCCTGTGTTTTAGTGACTTTCTCTTTACACCGGACACTGCAGGGGACAGAAAAAGAGCTTCACGTTGGCTCCAGGTGGCCTGGATGACCTTGGTGGTGGTGAGGGGGTGGCCCAGGTTACCTAGCCCCTAGTCCTGAAGCTTCCCTGCCCCATCTAGACCCCAAGAGGATAAGGAGAGCGAGCTAGAAGCCTCCCAGGAGCCAAGGCGGCTCGAGGTCACATCAGTAAACCGGGGGCTCTGAAAGCCACCTCTGAAAATCCATTTGCTGAGACTAGTTCTGCAAATGGTCCGCTTGCTGGTATTTCCCAATTTCCCAGAAAATTATTTCTAAAGACACTTCACAGGATTACAGGGATTCACATTGGATAAGACGTTCTTAGCCGTTGCTGAATATTTCTCTGAAGTTTTGTTTAGTTTGGTATTTCAGTTTTTAGTTTGACTGTGGCTTGGAAATTGTTTGAGTTGCTGTCAGTTCACCTAAACATCGAACGATAACCTGACAGAGATGAACAGTCGCATTTCATCGCCAGGGTGGACGCAGAGCGGAGCTGACCTGTTCGCTGCTGTCCTGCAAACAGGAGCCGACACTCACCCCGAGTGCCTGGAATGTGAATCACACACAAAACTGACATTTGGCTAAGCAGAACTGAACTGATACATTTACGGGAACTGGTTGGGGTGAAACCACTTTGGTGAAAACAAAACTAATCTCAACTAAAGCAAAAATTCCTCCAAATCCTTCCAGGCATTGATTTTAATGAATTATGCTACCTCTGGTCAAAACAGATGTTTCAAATTCCATATACTAAATAATACATTTTCTTCACTGAATTGTCCCTGTATCTTTTAAATCTTAATTTATATCTATTCCTGACAGGCCTTCTAAGGTCCATATCAAATGCCTCCTCCTCCAGGAAGGCCTCCCGAACAGGACCTAGCATGTTGTGGATCCTTAACATATACCCTTGGAGTGAATGACTAAACATCTCCCTCTTACTATGAGTCTCTCAAAGTGCATCTCGTATTGTAATTCCTTGTGAACAAGGCCAAGTCTCCCTCCTCAGGACCCCACATAACAAAATAAAAGTCATCAACATTTACCCTAGATTGTAAACCCATTGAGCTCAGGGCGTGTGGATTTCTGGATTGGGGTTGGTTTAGTACAAACCCTCCCACCGTCTGCACTAGATGCCCGGAGACCTGGCAGGCTCCCTCCCACACGAGGCATGACCTCTGCAGGGAGGAGGTGGCTCCCATGCTGCCGATGGGGTGAAAAGGAATCTCTACAACTTCACACTCGACGGGAAGATGTGTGACTGGAGAGAGAGGGCACCTTATGCCCCGGCTTCTAAGAACCATGAAGACAGTCCGCATATGATCATAACATCCCAGCTGTTCTGTATTCGGGTTCTCCAGAGAAACAGAGCCACAGAACCGGTAGGGTCTGTAGAGACACGAGGAGATTTGTTATAGGAATCAGCTCATGCATTACGGAGGAGGCAGAGAAGCCCCAGGACCTGCCTGCTGTGGGTGGAGACCCGGGAGACCTGGGGACGTAGTTCAGTCCAAACCAAAGCCTGAGCCTCGGGAGCTGACAGCCTCCTGATCTTAGTCTGAAGGCTCAAACCAGACCCATGTCCGAGGGCAGGAGAAGGTGGATGTCTCAGCTCAAACCAGAGAGTGAACTTGCCCTTCCTCTCCCTTTTTGTTCTGTTTGGGACCCTCAGTGGATTGGGTGATGCCTACCCACAATGGGGAGAGAAATCTGCTGAACCCGGTCACATGCTCAGGGCTGCTGGACACACCCTCACACACGCACCCATTAACAGTTTCCCCAGCTCCATTTAGCCCAGCCAAGATGCCACATTAAAGTTAACCATCACAAAGTTCTTTCCCTCTCGGTGTAGGAGGGAAATAGATTCCAGGGCAGGTAACTGGTAGGACAAACAACCATTTAGATGTCAGGCCACTTGTACCAGTTGATAAGATTTCAGATCAATGCTTCTCTCTTCAAGCACCCCACTCCCCCCCAAAAAAGAAGTTAAGAGTATGTTCTCAATAGATACAGGCTATGCCCTAGATTCTCAGGAACAATCCAGATAAATTATCCAGCCCCATTTTCTGTCAACCTGTTCGGGTTCTGAGTTTGGGGGTCATGAATATGGCTGCCCTACCCCTCCCCTTCACCAGGACTCTGCTGGGTGGTCACGCTCCAGAGGGAGCAGCCCACTCCTGGGAAACCAGGGCCCTCCCCCCACCCCCGGCATTACCCAGCACAGGTGACCTCACCTGCCCCTCCTGTGTTCTGCTCCGTTATTACCACAACTTGGGAAAGGGCCCGAGTGCCTCTGCAAGCTCCGTCTTGCTCACCTGCCGCTGTTGGCTATCTCGGGCGCTTGGGTCTCTTTCCCACTCAGATGACCCCGCCCTAGGGCACTGGCACGAGCTTCCTGCATCACCTCTGCCCTTCCAGCCCGAGCCTTCTCTATAAGCTGTGATTCTCACTCCTGGTTGCCAACTAAAGCACCTGCAGAGCTTTTGAGAAAGGCCACGTGTGGGCCTCCCCCTCCATGATGTTATGACCCTCTCCTTGGTCCAGGGATCCCGGGCTAAGCCACCTGCTTCATGTTCCCAGGTGCTTGTATGGCCAAGGTTGAGAAGCCAAGAAGAGTATGAAACCCTTACCTGCCCCGAAGCCATGGTTCTGCCCAGTGCCCCAGGCCTGAGCCTCCTCTGGCCCACTAGGAAGGGGGCGCAGTGCTGGGGGGTGGAGCAGGGTGGCGAGCACAGGCTCTGCAGCCCACACTGGGAGGCTGCTGTCACCCAAGTCCAGTCTGAGTCACTTTGGGAACAGACAGTACTCTGCTGTGTGACCCACGGCCCCCCACCTGCTCTGCCCCCTGAGAGCCAACATGGAGCCCCCACCTTTCTGACCTTTGGCCCAGAAGGAAGTCAGTTCTCGGGGAGGGGATGCCAGTGCTCTCAAGGAGTACTAGTTTTCCTGCATCCAGACCCGTGTGGTCACGACAGCGAGGTGGTGATGGCGGTGACATTCACTCACTCATTCATTCCTCCCACAGTGTTTCCTTGAGCCCCACGCCTCCCCGTGGGCCTGTGAGGATGGGGGGAAGGTCACAGCAGGCTCAGGGGGAGATGGGAGCCGCCCGAGTGTGCAAAGAGGAGCCGACACTCACCCCGAGAGCCGGGCTCCTGCTGGAGCTCAGGGACTCCTTTGTCCTTGCATCTTCCCCTCCTTCTCTTCTTCCTTCACCATTATTTCCTGACACAGTGTTAGGCGCTGGTGATGCAAGAAAGCCTCCACTTTGAAAGCTCCCTGTATCGGGGACTAACGTGGGCACAGATGATCGCTGTTGGGGAGGGGGTGCCCACTGGAGAGCTGGTACCCCCTGGGATGGGGACTCACCCTGCCGGGGGCAGAGGCAGCTGGACATGACGTTTCAGCCGGGTCTCTCAGTGTCCAGGGCTTCTAAGACCATGTGGGTAGTGGGCATTTCAGGCCCAGGGAGAGTTCGGGGTTCACTGGAGCCAGGACTGCAGAGCCTGCCTTTTAAGCACCCTCTGTGCCCATCTTTAGGCTCGTGGTTCGTCCTGGTCAGAAGCAGCCTCATACCTTTGGGGAAGGCACCAAACACCCGGACCCCGTGCTTGTCCAGAGAAGTGTGGGCTGCCTAAACTGCTACATAATCCTCTCTCCTCGAAGCCACTGAAATTCTGGAATCTCTGTCTTTAAGGACGAGCCTCCTTCCCAGGGCGATGACCTTGGGTGGGCCTGCACTGGCTGAGCTGCCCCTGGGCTGGCCCTGCTTCAGAAGCACCTAAGGTCTGGAGAGAGAAAGGAGCTGGTGGGGCCTTTGGGAAGGGGGTGTGCAGGAGGGGGGCTCTGCTACCTTAGGGACTTTGCCTGAGCTGCTATCCTTGTCATTGGATCTCAGCCCAGAGTGCCTGCCTCACTATTGACGGTCGTGCTTCCACTCCAGGGAGCATGGCTCCGCTCTGTCCCTTGCTTGTTCCTCTGCGTCCACCATTCCTCCCCCCGCCCCCGCCAGAACATGAGTGTCAGGACCGCTGGACTCCATGCGTCCTGCGCATTGCTGTTATCCCAGCGGCGGGGCTGATTTCATAGGATGGATGAACAGCATAGACACGACCATTGCTTTCATTTCCAGGCGCCTCACCTTCTCGGTGAAGGGTAGAGATGGACTGGAACCTGCCCAGAGAAGGGTGACAAGGAAGACACTGCAGGGGGGGCGTTCAGCCCAGAGCAGGAAGACCCGAACAGTGGCTGCTGCACAGCTGAAGAGCCGCCCCTGGAAAGGGGTTCGGACCTGCTCCAAGCGGCCCCAGGGCCGGCATGTGTGCTGGGGGCGGGGGGTGAGGTGGGGTGGGGAGCCCGACGGCAGCTCAGCAGGATGACGCTCCCAGACCACAGGGCCACCCGAGGGGTCTGGGGCTGCCTCGGGAGACGGGGGACAGAGGCGTTCCCTAAGATGCTCGGGAGACATTTGGGAAGGACCGTGGAGGAGTCTCACCCATCTCGCGGGTCCTGGGCTGGATGGACGTTGATGTTCCTCCCGTTTCTGAAGTTCAACGGTTCTGTAGTTTGGGAATCGTTTAGAAGGTGGGTCTAAAGATCCTTGTTTTATTGGAAATACTGAGTGTTACGGGCTGCATTTTGTGTCCCCCCAAATTTATGTGTTGAACTCTAACGATGTGTGAAGTTTTCTCTGGGAAACAGACCCTGGACAGAGTGGGGAAGGCCAGGGATGGAAGGGTTGCTTCTACAAGCCAGGTGTGCCGAGGATGCAGACAGCCACCAGCACCCCAAGAGGCGAGGAGGAGACTCTCCCCGGAGCCTCCCGTTGGGAACCAGCCCCACCTGCCCACAGACACCTGGCCTCCAGATCTGTGAGGACAGAGCCACCAGGTTTGCGGTCACTCATTCCAGCAGCCACAAGAGACAAGTATAAGTGGGTAAAAAGTGTCCAGCACTTGCTCACAAATGCATGTCGAGGAAGGAGTTCCCTGGCTCTCCAGGGCATCGCCCAGCAGAGCCAGCGAGTTTCTCCTGATGCTCAGGGACGTCTGAGCAGCTCCGCCCATCTTTGATCACATCTGGAAAACAAATGATGCAGCAACTGTGGTTTGTTGGGTGAAAACACAGTTTGGGGAATAGCAGGGGTCCGGGGTGGGAGAAAAGTTGGGAGGTGTCAGATGCGAGATTCTTGAAGACCCTCCACTGCGAGGCCAGAGCAGGCGGGGGGACAGAGGCCTCCTAGGCTGTGGGGCAGCCACACGCCAGGCCCTGGAAGTGAGAGCCAGGGGTTTGAGAAGGGCTGGGGGGGCACCCACCCCCCAACTCCCGAGGCCGAGCCCCCCAGCCCCCAACTCCCGAGGCCGAGCCCCGTTAACCCCGGGCAGAGGGGTTGGGTGGCGGGTGGTCTTTGACGTGAGGATGCAACCCTGTAACTGAGGCCCAGCTGTTCCCTGGGGCTATGGCCCAGGCAAGGACGGGTGTCATGGTCCCTGAGGGGAGAGAAGGCAGGACAGGGCGCCCTATCACCAGGAGAGGAGGCCCAGGGAAGTCTGTGGGCATGGCGGGGTGGGCTGGGGGCACCAGGGCAGAGGCCGACCCAGGCTTTCCTCCTACAGCTGCTCAGAACACACAAGTGGCCTCGGGGTTCGGGAAGGAAGGGCAATACATTTGGTGAGGACTTACTCATGCCCACTGTGGGTGCGGGAGCGAAGCTGACCTTGTTAGATCTCTGGCAGAGCTCTTGGCCCTGGTTTGCTCGTTTGCAAAACGGAGGTAGCAACAGCTCTTCCTCTGCGGGCTTTATCAAGTGGTAGTTGGACTCCAAACCAGCTCGGATCTGGTTAAACATGGTGCAGAGGCAACCGCATGGGGCTTCGGTGGTGTGTGTGTGTCTTGTCGCAGGCTCCCGGGTCCCTGCAAGCGTGTGCAGAGCCCATGGGCTTCCGGACCCGAGAAGATGAGCTGGTTTCACTCCAACATCTTGGGGTGGAGCCTGAACAGTCCTCGCGACTCTACTTCCTCTTCTGGGTTTTCCATGAGGCAGAGGGGATTTCCTGGCAGGAACCACCACGGTATCTGTCAGGGCCAGTGGGCAGAGATATTGGAAACACAGCCTGTTATCGCTCCCCAGACAATGCTGGTGTCTTGCTCCGTGGTTGGTGCTAGCAAAAAAAGAACAAAAACAAAAACGCTTTTTTGGCATACGCACTTTTAGACCAGAGGATTGTGTTTGCATGTATGTTATGATTATTACGGGGTGGGGGCGGAAGAGAGGGGAGAAAGAAACAGAAAAGTAACTTGTAGACTTTTTTTCTTTTAATTTTTTGGCCATGCTGCGTGGCACGTGGAATCTTAGTTCCCTGACCAGGGATCGAACCCATGCCCCCTGCAGTGGAAGCGTGGAGTCTTAACCACGGGACTACCAGGGAAGTCCTAAACTGGTAGATCTGAAAGGGAGTCCGTTGTTGACTAAAGTTTGGGGCCTGATGGTACCTGAGATGATTTTAGGACTTAACCTGGCAAAGGTAACAAAGGAGAGAGGTGACCTCCCTTTCAAGGCAAGAGTGTCTCGGGCAGGACTTACCGTGTTGCTTTCAGGATGGTGATTGTTATTGTTTCCTTCTGGTTATAGCGAGGGAAGCTGGTTTTCCACTTATAATCACCATCTTTTAAATACACTTAACTAAACGCAGAATGTGTCGATTAAAGAATAGCGGGTAGAGAATGGTTAAAAAATGCAGAATTGTGACTGTGGCTCTAAATGACTGGGCCTGGATGTGCTCCAAACCTTCCATTATACTGAGGATGGGCTGAGGCCACGGAAGGCGTGGGCTTGAGCGAGTCCCAAGAGGGAAAGATGAGTGCCTTGGAGAATGAGAAAGACAGAGGATAAGTGACAGTGAGGGATGCAGGAGAGAACTTCACCTACATAGACTCTTCCAGGGGGAGCCGGGGGCAGGGCAGGCGCAGGTGGGGGCAGAGGGGCCCTGGGCCTCGAGCTCCTGCAGGTGCAGCCAGCCTGCCTACCTTGGCTCTCCCCCTGGGGAGGGGGCACAGCACAGGCACTTCCTAACCCTTTCTCAAGACCAGAGGGAGCTCAGAACTCAAGCCAGGGGCCAAAATCTGGCTGCAGCCACGGGGGGACCTTTTTAAAGATTCAACTTTCAAAACTTCTGATTCATTTCCAAAGGTTTGCAAAAACTCCCCGAGGTCTCAGAACTTGTTTTTGCTCATCAAGAAGAGCACCAGGGACCATTTCCTGCATCGTGACCTGTAGGTTTCCATCCAACCCAAAGGGAGGCGGAGAAGCAGGGGGTGGGAGGGGGATGGTCACTGTTTGGTCTGAAGTGAGGAGAGAAGAGAGAGGGCTTGTTCTTCGGGTCCAGGGGAGGTGGAGAACGAAGGGCCAGTTAAGTAACTCCAGGAGGGAGTTCGGAAGGCATCCAGAAAATATTCTCAATACAAATGAATAGGTGACAGTCGGCAGGTCATCTGGAAAACCTGCCCAAGCTCTGAAGCCAGGGGCTTAGCCAAGTCACTGCTGGAACCTTCTAGTGTACACAGAAGTCTGGATGGAAGGGTAGTGAGGAGGTGCAGAGAGAAGAGAGCCTTTCTAAGGCTGCCCTGCAGGCTCTCCTCTGCATCTCATTCTCCTGCTGGGCCTCCCAGCACATTGGGGACACGGCTGCAGAGGCTGGGAGACAGCCCTGCTTCTGAGGAAAGGATCTCTCCGGAGACTGAAGAAAGGACGTCTCCAGAGACTGGGTGACGAGAGTCCTGCCCAGGCCTGGGGGTGGGTGGGAAGCTGTGTAGCTGAATTTAAGGGGTCCCCTGGGGAACACCAGGTAGAACCTGGGGGAGATTGCAGACACCGCCCAGGCTGGATGTTGAGTTACCGCCGCAATTAGTGCAAGAGCCACCAGAAGCGTGAAGGACAGGCCATTGGGGGAGTGACTACCGTCCTGGCCAGTAGGCGGGGGGAGGTGATGCGTGGGTGAGGGAGGCGATCAGCCTTGAAGCCAGTCCGTGGGGCAGTGCAGCCCGGAGCAGCTCAGCTGGAGTCAGAGGAACGGGGCGCAGCTCTCAACCCAGCAGACAAGTCAGTCCTCCGCTGTAAAGTCAAGAGATTGAGTAAGACCGGGGCTTTCAAGGTCAGCTTGTTTGCCTTGTCCAGTGGGATGCAGGATTCAGGGACAGAGGGCATCAGGCCTTAGACCACAGCTGCGTCTGGTTGATGTTTATGACCTACTCCCCTGTTTGGGGCCCCGGGAGACGAGCCTTGGTTTCTCTTCCTGAGGTTTACACTAACTTGCTCTCTCTGGTTTGGTCCAAACCCCAGGGCCTATGAGCCCCCTCAGACCGGGCTCTCCCCAGGTCTCCCCACGACAGCTCCAACCCAGCTCACCTATCAGGGTCTGTACTTACCTATCACTACGATAAGAAGTTCCGTAAAAACTGTTACTAAACCTGGCTCAGTTTGCGTAGCAGCCAGACACCGAGGCACTGAGGTTTGCAGCCGAGAAAGAGCAGAGGCAGCCGGACGAGGAGACTGGAGAACAAACCGCAAACCTACCTCCCGAAGGCGAGGGCCTGGGGTATTTATGGGGTAAGGAAGCAGCGTAGTCTGAGGCATGGGGCGTGGCAGAAAGGTGATTGGAAATAAGAAAAAGGTGAGTTTCATTGTTGTTCTGAGCAGGTGTTAAGCTGCAGGCTTTTCCACGGGAGCTTGTTCAGAAGACGGAGGAGTTAGCAGTTCTGAAGGTGGCGTTTTGGGCTCCTGATGACAAAAGGTCACTAAGCAGATACTTGTGCATGCCCAGTTGGAGGGTCAGTGGTCCTAAGCAGCCTTAAGTGGCTGGGGCTTGAACTAGACACAGCTGACTCCAAGTTCCTGGAAAACAGCTAGGGCAAACATCTTATTGTTTGGGCTCCGTGACATGTGGAGGATGTTCAAGTCTTTCCTGGCAGCAATGAAAGCGAGCTTCATGGGTGAGGCAGGTACAGGTGCAATGGACTTAACTGGACGTCACCCTCGGCTGCAAAACCTTCATCAGCACACACAATCTCACAATTTCTCCAGGAGCAAATTAAAGAGTGGTTCTGGCCCAGCATCTTTGATGAGGTTGCATCATCCAAAGGCTCGGCTTGGGGCACGAGGTCTGCCCCCCACTCCGTGTCTCCCTCACGCGGTGGGCAAGCTGGTGTTGGCTGTGGGCACGAGGCATCAGTTCCTCCGCCCGGGGGCCTCTCCACAGGCCAGCGTGAGTGTCCTCACAGCATAGTGTCTGGCTTCCTCCAGGACCGAGTAAGGCAGAAGTGGCTTCAAAAACACGTCCAAGCACTTTCTCTACCTCAGGAGAACTGGTGGGTAGGACACGAAGACCAGTAATCTTACAGACGAGTAGAGAAGGTGATGCTCACACTGGAAAGTGTTAAATGTCACAGGGGTAGCCACAGACCCCCGGTGCGGTGGGGACGCAGCGGGGGGATGGGTCTACAGGGGTGTCAGAGGCCTGCAACAGGGGAGGCCTAGCTGGGTCTGAAGGATCAAAACCGAGGGTGATCATTAACTAACTCCATCACACCTGCCTTTACTAATCAAGGTTGTTTTAATTGTTGCTACAAAAAACTTGCTTGTTCTCCAGGCCGCATGGAGCCTAAACAATAAGATGTTTGCTCCAGTTTTTTTCCAGAAAGTTGGAGTCAGCTGCGTCTAGTTCAGCTGAGCGAGAGTCAGCTGTGTCCAGTTCGAACTGAGCTGGTTAAGACTGGGTGGGACCACTGACCCTTCAACTGGGCAGGCGTGCATGTCCACGTGGTGGGTGACCTTTTGAACGTGCAGAGGCCTGTAGCTTAGTTACGCCTGCGCAGAACGACCATCACCACACCTTTTCCCAATCAGCTCTCCCCACGCTCCCCAAGCCTCGGATCACCCTGCTTCTTTAGTCCTCATCCCTTAAGTGCCCCGGCCGCTTGCCTTCGGGGAGCCGGATTGGAGATTTGTTTTCCTATCTCCTCGCCTGGCTGCCTTGCGAATAATCCCTCTCTTTGCTGCAAACCTTGGCGTCTCAGCATTTTGGGTTGCCATACACGGGGCAAAACAAGCCTGATTCAGGATGAGTAGGAGGTCACTAGACAGAGGGAAGGAGAGAGAGGGGGAGGGAGGGGGGAACAGCTTCCCAGGTTGGGGAGCCAGCCTGGCTGCTGCAGGGGAGGGAGGCTCAAGGTGCCGGCATTGCCAGGTTAGGGTGTCACTTTTCACTGCTCTGATTTCGGCACCTTATTTCGCATCCCTTGGACCCATGCTGTTCAGCAGGCATATGCCAACAGCTGCACTTGTTTGTTACTGCAACAAAGAAACTCACTGCACAGTTCTCAGAGATCCAGCCCCAGAGGACCTAGCCTGTAAGTTAGAGCAGCAGAGAATGACTGCAGAAATAGTTTCCTCTTGTGGAAAAGATTCACGCCCCTGCCGTGCAGGCAAACATCATTTTGTGCTGCAGGGACTCTGCCCAGTTGCTCTCAGATGGGAGGTGCGGGAGTGTGTATTTACTTGCCTGTGTGTCATTTTCCTTTGTTTTGGGCAAGTGCGCTGCCCGCGGGGATCAGGCATGCGTAGGTCTGAGGGAACACACCTGACTCAGGCCTGCCGGTCCCCGGGCCGCGTGAAGGCGGTGCTGGGTTTCCAGCTACCTCTGCTGCCCTGTAAGAAGCATGTACCTTTGATGCTACGGAAACATCACCTGCTATTTGTCTATCCCTGTGGTTTGTGACGTTTGTCCCGTGTGGGTTTCACTGCTGGCTGTCTTGGGCCACATGTTCCTTTGGGGCAGAGACTCTGTGCGAAGGTGCCCCCCGCCCCCGTCCCTTGCCTGGAGGGCACTGAGTACAGGCCCTGGAAACGGGAGAAGAGCAGGAAGAAAGTGGGGGCGAGGGCTCCACCCTACACCTCATTCACCTGTATCTGCAGCGTCGACCTTGGGGAACTGCCTGCCCTTCCCCCTCCCTCTCTTCCCCGTCATCACAGCTTCCACGTGTTTTCTCTGACAATTGGGTGAAGAGCCAAGCCCTGAGCATCACACCTGGAGATGGCCCGAGATGAACATCCAGGTGGGCCCGCGGGGGTGCCTGGTAGGGAGAAGGCGGACCAGCTTGAACTCGATGCTCCACGGTTGGCGAAGGTGCGCGATGTCAGCTAACAGCCTTTTTCCAGTCCTGGGGCAGTTTCTAGGAGCGGAAGGGGGCCTGGTGCCAGCCTCTCAAGTCACGTTCAACGGGCAGCTATAGCCCGAGCCGCTGGAGGGGAGAGAATTACTTCAACCAGAGGGCTACAGCCTGCTCCTTCCTCATCCCGTCCCCCAGCGCTGCTGGGGAGGGGGCGATTGGCAGCCCTGGGCCTCTGCCCACGGGGCACGGAAGAGAGGCCCCGCTCGGACTCCAGGCAGAGACACAGAAGAGGCAAGGGCTTCTGCCCGGGGCTGGTCCACCCCTGCTCAGCTGGGACAGAGGCAGCTCCAGCCCAGACTCAACAGGGGTGGACAAACGGCAGTTCGGAGCCCCGCTCACCCAGACTGTGGGCACCCCGGGCACATGCCTGCCTTAGGTCCTGACCCTTCAGGAGCTGGAGGTGCGGCTGCCCTGGGTGGGCGGGGCCTGCGATTAGAGCCTGAGACCTGGCCTCTGGGTGCACAATGTCCCCGAGCAGCCGTGGGCTGAGAGCGAGGGCTCCTGGCCCGGTCGTTCAGGCAGACGGGCCTGAATCACTGTGCTAGGTGCTCGCCAGCAATGTGTGTAGAACATGTGCTCTGTCACCCCAGTTTTGATCTCTGTAGACAGTCTTTGAAGGATGTGTGCTCCTAGTGGCACATTGGGACTGGGTAATTTTTTTCTTTCTCTTAAAAAAAAAAAAAGACTTAATTTTCTTAGAGCAGCTTTAGGTTCACGGCCAAATGAGGTGGAAAGTGTAGAGTTCCTGCATTCCTCGGCCCTCATACCCACGGCCTCCCCCACCATCACCATCCCCACCAGACGGCACATTTGTTATAACTGATGAACCTGCATGGACACGTCATCCTCACCGAGAGTCTACTGTTGACATTAGGGTTCACTCTTGTGTTGTATATTCTGTGGGTTTGGACAAATGTATAATGACATGTATCCATCATTACAGTAGCATTCAGGGTAGTTTCACTGCCCTAAAAACCCTCTGTGCCTCACCTATTTATCCCTTCCTCTCCACTGACCCCTCAAAATCAATGATCTTTTTACTGTTTGCATAGTTTTGCCTTTCCCATAACATCTGTATAGTTGGAATCATACAGCATGTAGCCTTTAAGTTTCCTCCCTGTCTTTTTCATGGCTTGACAGCTCATTTATTTTTAGTGGTGAATAATATTCCACTGTCTGGATGCACTGTAGTTTATCCATTCATCTACTGCAGCACATCTTGGTTGTTTCCAAGTTTTGGCAATCATGAATAAAGATGCTGTAAAAGCATCCATGTGCAAGTTTTTGTGTAGACATAAGTTTTCAACTTCTTTGGGTGAATGCCTAAAAGCATGATTGCTAGATCACGTGGTAGGTTGTAGTTTGGTTAGACTGCCAAAACTGTCTTCCAAAGTGGCTGCACAATTTTGCCTTCCTGCCAGCAATGAATGAAGGGTTCCTGTTGCTCCACAGCCTCGTCAGCATTTGGTGTTGTCAGTGTTTTGAATCTGGGCCATTATGATGTTGAATATCTTTTCATGTTTGCCACCCGTGTATGTTCTTTGGTGAGCTGTCTACTCAAGTCTTTTTAAACTGGTTTGCTCATTTTCTTATTGCTGAGTTTTAAGAGGTTCTTTTTAAGAGGTTTTTTGTTTGTTTTTTGGGTATATTTTTGGGTAACAGTCCTTTATCAGATGTGTCTTTTACAAATACTTTCCTCCAGTCTGTGGAGCCTGTGGGGTCTGAGATGAGGGTATTCTCATTCTCTAGAGGCAATTTCTTTTTTATACTTTCCTGAGTTATCGAAATTTTCCATGATGAAAATGTATGATTTTATTTATTTTAGTTTGGGCTGCGCTGCTGCGCTCGGGCTTTCTCTATTTGCGGCGAGCGGGGGCTGCTCTTCGTTGTGGTGTGCGGGCTTCTCATTGCGGTGGCTTCTTTTGTTGCAGAGCACGGGCTCTAGGCGCACGGGCTTCAGTAGTTGTGGCTCATGGGCTCCAGAGTGCAGGGTCAGTAGTTGTGGCGCACGGGCTTAGTTGCTCCATGGCATGTGGGATCTTCCCGGACCAGGGCTCGAATCCGTGTCCCCTGCACTGGCAGGTGGATTCTTAACGACTGCACCACCAGGGAAGTCTGAAACTGTACGATTTTTAACAACAGAAAAAATTATTTTTAGAGCTCTAACATTTTGCTTTGATATATATATATATATATATATAATATATATATACATTTTGAAGAGCAAATATCAATTCTCAGAGGAAATAGTTAAATCTTCTGGATTGAAATAAGGACTACGCCACTTGAAACTAAATGTGAAAACAAGAGCAAGGAGTTAAAAAAAAGAGGATGTTTGTGCCTTACAAATAAAAACCACCCAGAGGAAGACCAGGAACGAACTGGAGAGCAAATGTAAGGACTAGGATATACAGCTGGCACAGACTATCACTGACCTACTTAAGGAAGACTATTATTGTTATCTAGGGTAGAAACATGACCTTTACATTTATTATAAGACTTAGAAGAGAGCCTTATGTAGGAAATTTACAGTTCAGCCCATCTCCAATTTTCCTTTCTTCGGGTACCATTCTAGAAAGTTGCTAAGATGTTTTGAAGGTGCGTTTTAAAGGTTTCCCTTAAAGACTTAGTGTTTAGGATAATGACCTTGTTGTTTCCATGAAGTGGAGTACACAAAACCAAGAGATTTGATAACTTATCATGATCTAATTCTTTAGAAAGATCATTCTGGTTGCTGTATGGAGGGTGGATTGAGAGTGGCGAGGAGTGGAATGTAGGGACCAGAGTTTACTGCCCCTCACCCTGGGTGGGATTCTGAATGTGATGTGAAGTCAAGGTGACGCGGCTCAGAGAGTGAGTGGTCATGGCACGTGAGTGAATTAGAGGAATCAAGGGTGGATGGACGGTGGTGTCATCTACGGAGATGGGGTAAGGTTCAGGGTGGCGGGGGAGAGGATTAGGGGTGGACAAGCAGTGGTCCTCTTGGGTCACGTCAAATGCGAGATCTTAGATTTCCAAGTGGGCACATGGGAGAGGCTGCCATGCCAGGTGGCGAGTCTGGAGCTCACGGGAGGGGTGAGGGCTGGAGGTGTCCTTTGGGAATTGTCAGGCACTGGTGACAGTAAAGTCATGGGAATGGATCAGGTTTCCCAGGAGCACAGAAGAAGAGGTCTGGGGACCGAGCCCTGTGGCTCTCTGCCATTTCAGGTCTGGAAGAGAAGGGCCCAGAGGAGAGAAGATGTGAGGGAGGGAGGACTAGGGGAATGTGCTGGCACGGCAGCTGGAGGACGAGGGCCTTCAGGAAGGAAGGTGGTGCCCGCTCCCAGGGACCGAATCTGGAGAATTAACCCAGAGGGCGAGGCCTACCGGGGACGGGAGGGATGGTGGGTTTAAGTTGGCTCTTCTTAGAGGAAGCTGAGGGGTAAGGCACATGCTGCTCAGGGCCACATGGGCCGCAGTGCGAGCTCCAGGTTCTCAGGGCCAGCGTGAAGGGCGGACGAGGCCTGCCAGGAGGGGACCCCAGACAGTGGGAGCCGTGGGGACGGACGCATGTGGTCCTCGAGCTGTGCCCGCTGGTCTGCCGGGGGCGTGGGGCTGATTTTGCAGAGTGCTGGGAGCACAGCAAGAACAAAGACTCTCAGGGCCCGTGTTTGGGATTTGGCAGAGTGGGGTTGGGGAAGCGCTGGAGACACCCTCTACCGGGAGCGGCTTGTGTCCTGGAGGGAGCAGGCTGGGGGGAAGGCAGGCTGGGTGGGCACCAGGCAGCAAGTTGGGCCTGTATTCAGAGGGACGAGGGAGCCACCTGATCACATAGGTTGTGGGTAACACAGCGGATGACACCAGGCGCTGGTCAAACCTGAGGGTGCGGGTCTCTAAACGCACAGAGAAGCCAGTGTTTGAGGGGAAAGAAAGGGAGACAGAATGTCCAGTTAAACCTCTGCTTCCTAGTTTAGGGTGGGCAGCACCCTGGTTGGAAGGCTGGGACCAACAGGCCTTGAGGCCTCGGCACAAGCAGAGAGCTTAGAGGCCAGGGCCGTGGAGCCCAGGTCAACCCACCCCCCATTTTCTAAACCAGGGAAATGGGGTCACGTCTTTTCTTCCCCTTCACTCCCAACACTTCTGCCAGCCCTGCACCACCCTCTTCCCTTTCAAACTGAAAGAGCACCTGTGGCCACCTGAGTGGGGGGACACCAACAGGCCACCCTCTGCCACCCCTTCCCTGCACCCCAGCTTTAACATCCCCCCACCCCCAGACCTCCTGGGACGGCAAGTTGTGAACACAGTGAGTGGAGTAAACAGCACTAGCAGTCCGAGCCCAGTTTCCAGCTCCATCTTTGTCACCTGCCAGCTATGAGGCCCTGGGTGATGCTTTGACTCTGAGCCTGCACCTGCATAACAAAGAAGATGGCACTCAGTCTGAGAAGTACAAGGCATCAAGGCTGGAGAGAGCTCTGGTTTTCGGTTTCCGATTTGAGAACAGTGTCAGCTCCTGGGAACAGAATGAAACCAGTTTCTGCAGAGCTGTGTGAAGAGGTGAACTGACCGGGGTCGTACCTGCTGCCTATTGGAACCAGACACGAACCTCTGCTGTGGTCACTACTCATAACACACTCGTTTCCAAGGTCTGCGGGAGTCCTCCAAGGCGGGTCCTCTGAACCTCCGTGGGCTGGCAGCAGAGGCGGCATCTTCAGGGGACACACACAGGCCGGCACAGGACTTTAACCTCAGCTCTGCTACACACCCGCCGGCTTATCCTGGGCGAGTCATGTGATGTTTCCAGATCTCAGATGCCTCAGCCGGTGAAAAGGGATCAGACTAAACTCTGTGTGAGGTTCCAGGCCTGACTTTATTGATTTGTCTCTCCTGGCCCTGCCCAGAGAGTGAGGGAAACAAGACCCCCACCCCTGCCCCCAGCAGCAGCTACAGAGGAATCTGAATTCCGTGGAAGGTCAGCTGAATTCTTCGAAGGTAGCTGATTTTGTCTCACTTTCTGGGCTACTCAGCAGCACAAACATTACCAGAGACTGTAATGCTGATTCCTCTCTTAAGGGGCAGAGATGTAGTTAACCAACTGGCCCTTGCTGGAAATTCTCAGGGTCAGGCCGCATGGAGTCACTTCACTGGGGACCTGGGAACATCTTTCTCACTGCCTCAGCTCAGGGTGGAAAACACGTTCGTGTGCCTGGGAAAGAGGACAGGTGAAGGAAGCAGATGATGGTAGAGGGAGACATACAGGGAAAGGAAAGTAGAGGGAGGAAAAGGCTGTGTGGATTAAACCAGAATCCAGATTAGTCTGATCCTGTCGCCAAACTGTAACAGAGGACACAAATGTTGAATTTAGGCAAAAGGTTTGTGTATCTGTGAGAGGGTAGAGAGCAAATCATCTATATTTGATAAACATTCTGCCTTTATTTTGAAAAGTGAAGACTGGGGGTTCAGAGTGGGTTAAGAGACTGAGAAGTTGGAAACATTAGGATCCTGGAATTTCATTAAGTTCTTTTTCTTTTTTAACTTCTGCTTTTTTAGTGAAAAATGTCACTTATCTTCAAAAAGATATGCAAAGAATATAATGAATTCTCATGATCTCTCATCCTGTTTAAGCAATCCTGAACTGCTGGCCAATCTGGTTTCATTTTTATCCCTAACCATGCTCCTGCCCTGTAATTTTGAAGGAAATCTCAGACCTCATACAATTTTATCGGCACAGTGGCTAAGAATCCTCCTGCCCATGCAGGAGACACGGGTTTGAGCCCTGGTCCAGAAGATCCCACATGCCGCAGAGCAACTAAGCCTGTGTGCCACAACTACTGAGCCTGCGCTCTAGAGCCCACGAGCCACAACTACTGAGCCCACGCGCCTAGAGCCTGTGCTCTGCGATAAGAGAAGCCCCCGCTCGCCGCAACTAGAGAAAGCCTGTGTGCAGCAATGAAGACCCAACACAGCCAAATATAAATAAATTTATATAAAAAAAAACCCCCATATCTAGGGGACTTTAAATATCCAGTCTATCCTGGATATTTCAGATTGTCTTATTTAAAAACAATTTGATTTAGGATCCAAGTAAGTCCATACATTGCAATGGTTTGACATGTCTCTTACGTCATAGATACCTCCATCTTTCTCTTTCAATTTTATTTTGTTGAAGAAACTGTCATTTGTCTTAATTTCCTGCAGATGCAACTCAGGCTGATTTTCTTGGGAAGACTGCTTAGGTGGTGGGGGGCACCACTGTCAGGAGGTACGCCGTGGCTGGTGGTCTTTATTAATGGCTGAAATCTAGCTCCATCAATCCATCAGGGCTTACAAAATGGTGATATTCTATCATGCCTTCTTCATTGATTAGCTGGGCTACTGCTATAAAGAAAATCTTCCCTTCCTCAGCTGTTCAGTTACCCTGAGATACAGTTTGTAGAGGAAAAGGCAGAATAAATGCTTGATTTTTTTTTAAATCAGTTCTCAAAGGAGTAAGTTGGTTTCATGAGATACTCCAAAGGCGATTTAAAAGGTTGTGCTTTTTCTTACAGACTCATTTTGAAGCTATGGATTTAAACATTTATTTGTTACCCTAGTGGATGCCCCCATTGTCTCAAAGCGTGCATGCTAAATAAGATTATGTACCACCAGACCTGAGGAAACCACCATATCTGGTAAGTTCCTCAGACTTGCAGTTGGTTCTGGAGTTGCTCAAATATGCAAGCAAAACCCCAAACTCCTCTGATCTAGGAAGTTCTAGACTCTAGGACTGAGGGAGATTTACTTTGCTAGGATATTCCTCTCATGGGTATTAGCTTCAATGGACAAAGGAATGCGATTCTTTCAAGGGTGTTCGCTAATGCTGATTAAGAAAAGCCCAAGTTTGCAGGTTGAGGTATGACCTGCTTTGAATCCCAGGACTTCTAACCCTAACAGACAATACTACCCACCAGTTTCCCCTTTAGGGACAGGCAGGAGTTCTAATAAGGAAGAGAACTGGAGAGATGCCCCCTTTGGTCTGTATCTCAGTCATCAAGACTGACAGATGGGAGCCTTAGCCAGGCATTGGCAGATGGCTGTAAAATGAATTCAGTAACATTAGCATTAGCCATACATATACTGTAGAAAACCAAGTACTGTGCTGGGTCTGCACATTTACTCAAGCACTAAACATAAAGTAGAGCTAAGCCGGCACAAGAGTGGCGAGTCGCCTCCCGGATCAGCTGAGAAAATGCCAGTCTTAATAGATTCAAGGGTGATTTAGTGACACTGGTGTCCCACTGGCTGACAGTTAATCCAGATACCCGAGCTTCCCCTCCCACCTGTGTGCACACATCCTAGGTTGAGCCCTCAGTTCAGAGAGACTACCTTTTGCTCAAAATATACAAACATGCTCATGGAAAGAAGTTAAAAGAAAAACTGTACTTACTTCAACTCAGACTCTGAAGAGTTTAAAGGCAAACTGAGAAGCTAATAGATACATGTCAGTACTTACTATATAGCATTTACATAATGGCTACTGGCTAGATCAGTGATTACTAAGTGCTGACCCAAGGAATGCACTGTATCAGAATCACTAGGGGGGAGTGTTTACAAATATAAATTATCAGCCCTCTACTCCCACCCCCCAGATACTGACTCAGTGAAACAGGTGTAGGAATTGGGGGAGGGGAGCTAGGGGGTGCGGCCCAGTTACCTTTATTTTTTTCAAAGTACCCCTCGTGACTCTGATGCCCAAACAGGCTTGAGAACTACTAGGCTAAATCATCAGATGTTCTCAAATATAGATGCAATTTATGAAGAGTGTCCATTCTACACAATTATTCAGTTTCTGGGTCTTATTTTTTCCCTTGAGTGAACCCAAGGAAGCTAGAGTTTTCAGTAAAACATCATTTCATTAACAATATTAGAACTACTATTGTTTCTACAACTTGAGGCTGATCAAGGTAATTCTGGAAGAGACTGTATCTTATAACATCTCTACAAATGATTAGAAATCTGCTGATTTTTCAGATCACAACCACTGGTATAATCTACACTACTGACTTTGAATTTCCAGAGTTAGAAACCTGAGATACCTAAGTTAAAATCTGAAATTAATCAAATTAATGAGGATGCTTTGCTAATAGCTTTACTATTGTATCCAGAAAGTGGCCAGATGTTCAGCTGTCTTCAATTCAACTGCTATTTCTGATTATAATGTGTTCTAAATGGTTTAATAAGATTCAAAAAACTTGACCTAATTGAATCTTTTTCTCTTACTTTTCAATGAATTTCAAAGGTGTAAGTATTTATGACTTTTTAAAGAACTTTGTGAGGCTTGCCATCACCCCCTTTGCTATACCAACGCATTCTGGCAAACGTCCCCCAAACATCCACCAGCCAAGAAACCTTTAAGGGTGATTATGTGTGTGACTTTCTTTTTTTAATTGTATAATTCATTTATACAGAGAAATCATTTGGATGTAACTATTTACAGTCTTTTTCAATTTTCATTTCCACTGGCCAAATATAGTTCACATAATAGTCAACATTTACTTGAGCTGATCACCATTACAAATCTGCCATGACATAGGGCTTTTAGCACCCCCGCCTTAAAGACTACGATCTCATTTGAACAGAAACATTTCATAGTAAAAGATTCACCAGTCTCTTATGAATACATCTGCCAAAACTGATCTCATATGGTCAAATTTTCAACACATTTTCTTTTCAAACCCATTATTTGCAAGTATTGTAAACCAAGGCAAATACAGTTCACTTCCCTCAAGCCTTCTACAACTTACTACACACTCTCAAGTTTAGCTTTTACTATCTTTCATAAATGTCTGACACAACCAGACATTTTTTACTTTAAGACAAAACTACACTCTTTTTCCCTCTTTTTTTTTTTTTTTAATACTTATTACCAGCCAACTTCCTTCCCTCTTGCTTTTCAGACAATATTAACTTTCCATGAAATCCTTAAGGTGGTTTTCTTCCTGTAGTCCAGAATATAGAGTCATTTCATGTATGTTCTAACCCTGAAATACTACACTTTAAAAACTGCAATTTTCTTAACTGGCTCAAAAACAGTATGGCTTGATTTCACTTGGTAAAGTTAATATGATTTAAAAAAATACACACACACACACACACACACACACACACACACACACACACACATTTTTAATCAAGGAAGAAAAACACTTTAAAGACATGCCAATTTGAAAAGGCATCAAAGTAAAAAAATAAAAGCAAATACTAAAAACTACTTTACAATGAAAAAATTAAATAATTGGCAGGTTAAATCAATGAAAAATGAGGAATGTGCAGTGAAAAACAAACTAATAAAAAGCATTCCAGTTGGTAAAATGGAAAACCTATTAAGTTTTGTTTTTCCAAGGAACTAATGTTTCAACATAAATTCTGAAATATTGCAAACATATATTCCAAGTAGATCTTAGATGCCGATGTTAAAATTTCAAATTCTGCATGCAAAGTTTATCAAATAAACACTGGTAAAATCCTTGTATTTGCAAAATTTTAAGCTTTGGCCAATATTATAAACATCACAATTGGTATTAAAAAGTGATGGGGCTTCCCTGGTGGCGCAGTGGTTGAGAGTCTGCCTGCCGATGCAGGGGACACGGGTTCGTGCCCTGGTCCGGGAAGATCCCACATGCCACGGAACGGCTGGGCCCGGGAGCCATGGCCGCTGAGCCTGTGCGTCCGGAGCCTGTGCTCCGCAACGGGAGAGGCCACAACAGTGAGAGGCCCGCATAACGCAAAAAAGAAAAAGAAAAAAAAAAGTCACGATGAATGCAGAATGAAGAGAAAACCCATTTCATAAGTATTTCATTTGATTAAAAATACCAGACTTACATGTTCTAGATGATCTGAGGAAAAAAAAAAAACACTGCAGTTTAACAGTAATCTGCATATATATCTTTAGCTGCCATTAAAAAAAATTAAAAAATAAAAAACCACCACCAAAACCCAACCAAAAACACAGAAAATGTGAAGACTGGTATTAAGTAACCCTGCAACGCTCCCATACTCACATTACAAGAAAGAACAACTGTACACAGTTATAAATAAAGTCTCTCCCCCGGTTACCACAGAGCTTCCTTTACACCAGTGTCTCTTTCCGCTTGCCACCGACCTGGGCTTTGTCCCTGGCTTTTCGGAGGCCAGCCTGGGCTCGGGGCGCTTTTGTGCCCTTAGCATTGTCTGCTGTGTGCACCGGGGTGCCACTTTCGGAAGCGTCTCCATCAACTTCCACCTGAGTCACGCTGGATGCCGTGGACGCCCGTCTCTGGGCCCTGGCATTGCTGGCAGGGGGGCAGTTCTCTCCGTACTCCTCGTGGGGCTCCGGCAAGCCCTGCAGCTCGGAGGGGCTGGTGGCCTGTCGGGAAGGGGCCATGGCAGCTCGGATACAATTGAACCACTGCTGCTTGTGGAACACATCATTGGCTTGTAGAGTGTGGGACTGGCCTGGAGAGGGGTCTTGGAAGCGAACTCGAAAGATATTTTTAGCTAGAAAAATTAAAAAATGGAAATCAGACTTAAAAAGTTTATTCTAGATAAAGTGAATATGGGTGCTGGTATTTATACAGCATGCACATGTTAGGCAGATACATTACATAGTGCCTAGATGTTACTTATTAGGTACATGTGCTGGTGTCAGAGCAGCACAGCACCTGCCAACTCAAGGAGTGTAATAGGTATAGGATGATGGAACCCATTTCATTTTTAGTTTTTTGTGTGGGGACAGAATTCTTATAGATTAAAACTGAGTTTATGATTATTGAAACTATTTTAAAGCGTGTATTTTTACCTTTATCTGAATTGCTGAAAGCCCCTCGAAAGGACCCTCCCATCCTCACATCTCCATCCTGCAGGTCTTCCAAGACCAGCTCCTGGATTGGGATTGGCTGCCGGTAAACCTGGTAGGAGTGACGCTCGTTTCGTGTAACAGGCCGAGTCAAAACCAAGATGTCTTGAAACAGGAAAATGTAGAGTTTCTGGAGAAATGAGGAAAAAAAAATGCTTCCTAAATATGGAAATTTGTGACTTTAAGTTGACTGAAATCCATTGTAAAAACAACTTGATTTGATCTTACTAATTTCATCAAATTGATTTACTAAGATCCCCCTTACAAATGACTTCATAACGATGGTGATTTTAAAGTTATGCATGTTCTCCTCGGAGAGCTTTTGTCATCACAGACTATATGCAACTTTTTTATCCGTGTGTAACATTAGATTCAGCAGCAGCTGAGCAAACGCTATGCACCACAAAGACCTGACTGTCGGTGGTAACGTGACTGGAAACACCAGGACTATACACCACAGTCTTCTAACAGGGTGAGAATTTAAAAATGTAAGCTCGTAAAAATGTTAATTGTTCTGTTTTGTCCCACATAAATTTAAGCTTTTATAGAACAATGAGGCCTCATGATAGAAATCAGAGATGAAAGATTAACTCTTTTCCAAAAAAGAACCTCAACTTACAAATTGGGCTTCTGAAAAGCACGTAATGAAATAAAAATACCATCCCATGCTTATACTTAGTTCTAGCAGGTAACTTTGTAATTAAGATTTAAAAAATAAGTTTGCTCTCATTCAATCTGCTACAAAAATTTGTTCAGTAGTGCTAAAAACTACTTCTATTACTATAAACTCTGCAAAAAATTTTTTTGAAGGATATGCTTTTTTATTAAACATCATAAAACTAATAATTTATTTAGAAAGGAACCCCTAGCCAAACAAGTTGATTTATGCTTCAAAACTAAAAAATAAATGATTACTGATTCTCCACCAAGACATTTAACTTATTCGGTAATGACAGAAACCAAATGTTTGCTTTACCAAAGCTGGTAACATAAAATCCAGTTACCTTCTTTCAGTATGTGATGAGTTTATTTTATAAACCTGCTTCATAATCAATGTGGAAAAAAATTAAACAGTGAGAAAAGGGCAGTAACTGCTCACTTCATATGTTAGTGTCCAAATGCACTTACATGTCCATTTTTATTTTTCAGTTCCCCATGGCAAAGCAATACTTTGCTAGCTTCAATTCTAGGGTCCTTCTGCTTTTCATCCAGATACTCCAGCTTGTCAATATAATACTGGCATTCTGATTCACCTTTCTTCAAGTTGATATCAGAGAGAACTCCTTGTATTATCAATATCTAAAAATAATAAAAAAAAAATCAATGTAGCATTTTCAGCATATTAGTTTATCCTGTTTCCCTACAGGACTAAAATGTCACATTAAAATGATAAAATGTTAAAGCTTGAAGGGACTCTAGAAATCGGGTAATTCAGCCGTCCCTTCATTTTACAGCCTCAGCCAAATGGGTGATTTGCCCAAAGTCACACAGCTAGCTGATGGAAGAGATCAGATTAGAATCCGGTCTTCTAACTAAAATATAAATATAAAATGTGTTATGTATTACACATCTCTTTATTAGTGCACAGTGCAGTAACATACGAGAACTTAAAACGACTACAGAAAACTTCACTGTGCTGATTCAACATGCAGACAGTGTGAGAGTATCATTGTATATCTTTCTCAGGCAAGCTAATATGTAAACTTGAAAAACGTAAGAATCACTTATTGGACTACTTACAGCTTCCTCCAGAAGCTGAACATCAGAGTGGTCTTTTGGAGTGTGTCTAAGAATTTCTTTCAACAGTAAAGGGTATTTAACGAGGCGGCTTCGAGGAATATCTAGGAAGCTCCAAAGATCTAGTTTTCGACTGAAGGGAGACTCAAGACATCGCTGGAGGAAGTCTTGGACTCTTGGATCCTGTTTCTTTTGATCAAGAAGAGCTTTGGCTGCCAGCTGGTTACTGCAGTAGCCTTTGTAGGCATTCAAGCCTGGCAACTGAAGAGTAATAAGAGAAAACAAAGTATAATGAGTTCCTGTTACAATTTAGTCCATTAGTAAGACTGTGGACACAAAACAGAAAACTTATAGCTATTCTTTTTTTTAATCAAAAGCTTATTATATGATCCTTTGAGGTTTATCACAGTAGTTCAGAATCAGTTTAACATTTGAAAAACCAACATAATTTACCATAGAATACTTATAGCTATTCTTGAAAGTTTTAACAAGCTGTGAAAATTCTCCTGCAGGTGATAATGGGGGTTGGATAGTATTTTGGGCCAATCTGAGAATGCCCTTTTTCAATTTCCCTAATATGGCTAAATCCAAACAAAGACTCATGCCTCCTACTTCCCCAGCCTCAGTTACATGCTGGTCTCCTGTATTCCCAGGACACCTGAGCCCTCCTCTCTCACATTCTTCAACAGCCTTGAGACTGGTTATTTACTGCCTGTTCTCTCACTTGACTATAAATGCAGAGACCATCTTTTATCACTGAATCTCTAGTCACCCCTCCTAGAACAGTGGCTGGCATCTGGCAGGCACTCAAATGTTAACTGAGAGAATAAAACAGATAACTGATGGTATATAATGTGGGAATTCTGTCTAAGGAGGAACATATTCTTAAAACAAATGAAACTGCATCATTCATGAAATATTTTTTAAACAGAGACTATAACTTCTACAGCTATGTAAATTTGTTCAGTTTTAACGCCTTATTTATCTGATTTTAGAATCCAGTAACTGGATCAAATCAATGTGATATTGATCATAAATGACAAGTCTGGCACATCTGTATAAACCTATCTGAAGGCAACAACTTGCTACATACCCAGTTCACAAGAATGTGACCAATCTGCTCTACTGTTCCACCAGGCTTGGTTGCTTCTCCTATTCTTGCCAACAAATCTGAAGTGTAAAGAAGCAGAAATGCCAATAGGTTTATTTAAAAAATAATTCAGGGAGGAGCAAGATAGGGGCAGGGGATTAAGAGGTACAAACTACTGTGTATAATATAAATAAGCTACAAGGATATATTGTACAGCACAGGGTATATAGTCAATATTTTATAGTAACTTTAAATGGAGTATAATCTATAAAAAATCTTAATCACTATGCTGTACACCTGAAACTAATATAATATTTAAATTAACTATACTTCAATAAAAATTTAAAAAATATTCAGCACTAAGTTAGAAGTTTAGATTTAAAATTACTTGTTACTGCTGTTCAGAATCCTATGAAAATTAGGTAGCATATCTTACCTTCATGCAGGGGTATATAAGCGTCCAAATCACCAAATATCTGTGTGAGTTCCTCTTCTGACATAATAGACAACTTTAACATGGGGTCATGGTAGGCCTGTCAGAGGGGAGAAATGTGTCACACAAAGAGATCAAGCAAATAAAACATGATGAGAGATCTGTACTTGAATGCAAGCATGACGAACTATGTAAAACTAGTGTGGATTCTATTTTATACATAAAAGAAATTAAAGTATATGTTAAGCCCAAAATAGACTTACTGATATTCATATTTGAAGAGATGCATCTAATAAACCTCATCTAAAAGAAGTATTCACCAGTAGATATTCTCTACTTTTCAACTTCTAAAGGTAAGAAAATCATCCTTTAGAATTTGTGAAATGTAATTTTTAAAAACTATGGCACATGATAGAAAGTTATTTACTGACCTTTCTTGCAAGCTTGAGATCCTCAATTAAATCCTGTTCACCTCGGGACATTTCATATATTGCCTAAAAAAAAATCCAGCAAACATCATAGATCACTCCTCCCTTTGAGAAACAAAAATTACATACAACTGGTATTTAACTGACGTTTTGAACGGCGCTTTTTAAAGTGATTCCGTCTGAAAACTAATTCAGAATGGAATCTCAAATTAGCGGATGCCGTAGGTTTCATAATTCTACCCCATCCGAGTTGTTAAACTGGATGACCATCCCCCATCTCAGGTGCTGCTCAGCATGTGTTATGAATGGCATTCAAGTACAAAAATGCAAGTTTATCTTGCCATAGGCATTAGTTTGCTATTCTTCTGGCAAAACATATGTTTAAGAATCAGGGTCGGGGCTTCCCTGGTGGCGCAGTGGTTGAGAGTCCGCCTGCCGATGCAGGGGACACGGGTTCGTGCCCCGGTCCGGGAGGATCCCACATGCCGCAGAGCGGCTGGGCCCGTGAGCCATGGCCGCGGAGCCTGTGCTCCGCAATGGGAGCAGCCACACAGTGAGAGGCCCGCGTACCGCAAAAAAAAAAACAAAAAACAAACAGAATCAGGGTCTATTTTTTTTTAGTTTAAGCCAGTACACATGGTCTTGCTACTGAGCATGGCACACCTCCTGACGTTTGATCTCTCTGGAGGTTAAAGACTGCTTCATGTTGACGTCTAACATCTCCGACCACAGGGCACTGCTTCTCCTTTTGGCGGGCGCCGGAACTGTAGATCTGCTGGATAACTTCTGGGCAGAAGCAGGGGATCTGTTGTCACCACGAAGGGTAAATGACTGAAAAGAAAAGAAAGAGGTGAACGAGAAGAAGGTTTGGAGGATACAGGAATTATTACTTTTTTTCTTAAAAAAAAAATAGAAAGACAAATTAAAAGCAAGGTTCTGAGAATTTCTCTATGCATAAAACAATCATTTATCCAAGCTTCTATCTAGCAGTATTCTAAATATTTATCAGTCAAAATTCTCTCTGGGAATAAAAACTATCAAAGATCTTGCTTTGATATAAGATACAAACTAATATAATGAGGTTATATAAATATTGTTCTGGCAACAATATGCCTTACCAGCACATTCCAAAAAAGGAAAGTTATGTTTAAGTATAATAGTAAAAACCTGTTTGTATGACTCAAAGAAAATGCAAATTTTAGGCTTCTATAAAAAGTCCCCTCACTACATTACTTGTCCCTACCTGTATGGTTTGACCAAATCGTCTGACGGCTCCATTTCTTACAGGAGAAATTAAATTTGCCAAGGATGTGACCCGAGCTAGAGGCCGAACTCTTTTATTGCTTGGCTCCTGTGAAAACAAAAACAAGTTATACTAAATGTGTGTTTAGGTGTAATGATTTCAAACAAGTTTGGACAAAGTTAAGCCCTCTCAAAAACCAGATATTTGTACAGTATAAAACGCAGAAACATGGAACTCTGAAAATGAATGTTGTTTTTCATTGTTGAAATACAAAGAACACTAAAGAATAACAGTAATTTATTAAATAATAAATGGTATAAGAAAGGCCAAATATCTGAACATCACTCTGAGAACATAACATACTATCATTAAACAGAAAAAAACCCAAAATTAAAACAAACAATTAGATTCTAAAAACCTTTAGAAGCTTTTAGCTTAATATAGAGAGTAACTTTTAAAAAACACCTCCTTATTTAGAAAAATTTCAAACATACACAAAAGGGGAGAACAGCATAATGGACCTCATGTACTTAATCACTCAGCTTCAGCGGTTTTTAGTATAACAATTTGTTTCATCTCTGCCTCTACTGAAATATTTTAAAGCAAATGCCAGACATTCTATCATTTTACTCCTGAATACTTCAGTTAAAGAATAGCTTTTAAATGAACACATCTGACATTGGAATGGGTCAGCTCTAAAGGCAGTGAGGTAGGTCCCTGTTGTGGAGGTATTCTAGCACAGTTAGGACAGTGGTTAAGAGGACACTCCGCCTCTGGAATCAGACTGACTGGGCCCAAATCCTGGTTTGGACACTTGATAGGAAACATCCTCGGTCCCAGTTTTCTCATCTGTAAAATGGGGTTAATATTAGAACTTCTCTTATAAAGGTGTCATGAAGATTAAGGTATGTTTAAAGGGCTCAGAACAGTTCTTGGAGCATACTAAGTTTTACCCATTACTAACATTCTTTCTTAGGAATATTTCCACTTACTATGTAAATGTTGGTATTTATAAATAATTAGATCCTCTTTCATACATTTAATTAACTTCAAGGAAAAATATATACAAATTCAGAGGACATATTATTTTACATGTATTGTTTTTAAAATAATAATAGTATAGCAAACATCATTTATCATTCAAAGACCTCAAAATTTTACAAATTTTTTTATTACTCTAATCTTACTGCTAAGAAAATGGAGGCATACCATTAGGTGACTCACACAGCTATTGAGATAAAGAAGGCCAGATCACAGAACAGGCCTATCCTTTATGATGTCTGTGGAGCATAATTATTTGTTTATATTTGGTGCCTTTGACAATTGTGGCATACTTGACAAAATAATTTTAATGAGACTTCAGAAGGATATACGATAAAAAATTATATAAAAATTACCACTTAAAAATGACAGATAAAAAAGTTTTTTTCCTAAGAATTATTTGATGTGACCAATCAAAGAATTGATCGGTCATAAAAAAGAGATGAGGAAAGTGAGTAAAAATAATTCCCTAAGAATAATTTAAAAGTAAAGTGGCAGAAAGGGTTAAAATCCTCTGGAAAGAAACTTAAATGATTTGAATATTCAAAGAAGCAGTTAGACTTATTAAAGCTCCTAAAGGTATATACACATATGAGGAGGGAATGTGACCCACTAAGGTAAGAAGACTTTGTGGACAACCAACAGAGTTCAGGCCCCTGAGTCCTTAAGAGGTGGTGCTGTAGACCAACCCTCCCCCGCCAAAATAATTAACTCCAAAGTAAAACTATGACTATAAAGCCACTAATGTGCCAATGTTAAATGAACCGAAAAAGAAGGCTCCAGGATATGTAGTAAAATGACACTGTGTGGCCAAGGCCATGTGTGGATGCCTTTACCAGACCCATCTGTGCGAGACTGAAGCGACACATGCATGGGCAGAAGGCGGCAGAAGGCATTCCTTTCTCTTGAGTAAAGACAGGACAAAGACGCTTCTGTTTGAATGGGGATATAATTACCTCACAAAGTAAGATATGCCAACGCCAACTAGAAACAAAGCAGTTGTCAGAAAGTTCTGTTCCATAGTTTGGAAAGAGGTTAATTCCTCTTCCTTGTTTAGATCATAACCCATTTGACTTCCTAGTAAATCATAAAATATTTAATTTCAGTTTAAAAGTGTTTGGAAAGGTGCTCTTCCCAGTGAATTTGAAAGGAAACGTTAGTTTGGCTGGAAGGAAAAGAATATTTGATATCTAATTTAATACATAAAATCAAAAAATTCTTATCTTTGGATCAGTACAACTATTAATTTCCTGGTAATTTAAAACTGTGATATTTAAAATAAAAACTACAGAATTTAGATTTAGATAATTAAGTGTAAACATATCTAAAGCACCTTTCTGAAACTAAAACTCTGAAATGTGGATTTTGTCTCTTTAGTGTGTCAGGATATAATGCTAATAAGCAGTATTTTGTTATTAAATATGTTCCACAGTCCTTTAGAAACCCACCTATAATCTCACTTCTTCACAAAGAGATGTTAGTCTCAGGGCTGTATCTAATCTAAAACGTCTGGTAAGAGCGCCTGGCTAGCTCAGTCAGTATAGCATGATACTCTTAAATCTCTCTGTACCAAAGTAGTGCTGAATCAGGAAGTACATGGGGGAGGGGATGGGGTGGGAGGACACCTTGTACTTTTCACACAGGCTTTTAAGATCCAAAAGTAACTTTCCTGCCTTACTAAAAGTTCGTATGTGATGAATGTTTGGCAGACACAACACAAACTTTTAGCATATATATTTACTTCAAAAGTATGAAGAATTTTAATGAATAAAATAACTCAAAAAGTGTGACTGAAATGTAAAGGCATAATACTGAATATGGCTCACGAATTTCAGGATAAATACATTATTTGAAAAAAATCATACAGACAACTTTTGTGGAAAAGTGTTATGAACTACGCATTCACAGGTCACCTATAGGGTAGGGACAAAAAATTGTCTCTTTATTGATTAGAATTTGGTTCATGTGAGCTACAACCAAAAGCAGTTTTTCTTTAGAGGTCTAGATGAGCCACTTTATTTTGGTTTGGTGTTTTGAGAGCTGGGATTCCGCCCACCTCTGCCCCTTTGCAGACACAATGCAGGTACAGGGTCTGGAGGTAAAGAAGGAAGAGAGGAGTAGGACTCTACCTATCTTACCATCACCCAGAATAAGGCTTTCATAATGGTTTTGCTGCCGTGGTTGTTTATTTTTGTTTTGGAGCATTGTTAACAGCATTATGGTAAATACAAGAAGCTTAAAGAACGAGTACAGATACTGAAACTACACACCCTCCTCAAAAGACAATCTGAAAACTTACGGGAATAGATAAAGAACACCAACAAGTTGTACATACTCAAGGAACTTTTTCTACTGTAGGCAACCTTTCACCAGGGCTAGAGTTCACTTTACGAACTGTAATATTCATTTATGTTGTTTACTTAGGTTACCTTTTAACCACACTATCTAGTTTAGCCAGGCAATCACATGCGTTGTTATAGGGAATCTGACTTGAGACGAGTTTTTAATCAATCTATTTATTTTACTAATCCAGTTGTAGTCAGATTTTATGCCTTAAAATATTTTCTGGATATCTATAAACAGAAAATTGTTAACATCAATTTCAAATCTTTTACTGGAATGTACCTTGCACATAAAAGCAACAACATGGAAAAATTCTGTTGTGAACCCGGTTTTTTTGTAAAACGTTTTTTTTCTCCTAATGATGTCACGTAAGAGAATATATTCCAGGAGGGTCTCTTCTAGAGTCAACCAAATCAAGACACACAAAAAAACATGTGTCTGGGTTTACTCATTTGGGTTACTAGATAAATAATTTTCTCCTCTACCTGGCAAGAACTTTAAGAAGAATGAAAAGAAAAAGTTATTTATAAAAAGATAAAGATGAGTTATCTCACAGGATGTCTTCCCTTTCCTCTTAGTAATAGAAATAGTCAAATTTAGTTATTTATTTAAGGCTGTGTTGCTAAAAACCTGACAACATTCCTGGTGTTTTTAATCTTTGGAATAAAGGTATGCCAGAACATGGCTGGCGTCTGATACCAAACAAAAAGACTAGTTCAAAAGACTAGTTCAGTTTTAGTATTTACACTGATGACCACTTTTGAGAAAACAAACATATAAACAAAAGCCAAAACCAAACAAATAGAAAAACAAAGCCAAATCACACCAAATAAAAGCATACCTTTGAAAGACGGCAGCTATTCTAACTACCAAAAGGTGTGCGTATGTATGATACACAGCTATACTGAGATATACAACACATTGCACATATTTAAAATGTATAATTAGATAATTTTGATATATGTATACAGCCACAAAACCATCACCCCAATGAAGATAAGAAATATAATAATATAGTATAACCATGGAGTGTATATATATTGTGGTGTGCTATATAAATAGAATGCCCACAATTAAGGCAACGATCAAAATTAAATAAAATGGCATAAAAATCACTTATTTTGATAAATGTTCATAAAGACTTTAAAAAAGTACGACTTACGTAATTAAAGCAAGGAGGGCAGAAGCACCTAAATAACGGTTTGTTGGCTTAAATATTTTAACACATTTTGCTTTCTTAAGAACAAAAGTCACACACAATGAACTTATTAGACGTGGAAAGAAAAATGAACACTAGGTCAGATGGCATTTTGTTCACTAGCACTAACTTGCAAGGAAGGGATTCTTATTTTCCTACTCCACAAAGCAGTTCTTAAGACTTACTAGGTAATATAAATAAATGCAGGTCAAAACCCCCCCAAAACCAAAAAACCCCAACCAAACAGAAAACTGTATTAAGCATCAGAAATGTGACCAATTTAACCAAACTGAACAGCATATACATTTAAAATGTTTTTCTTTTGTATAAAAGTTTGTGTACACTCAAGCTACACTATGCATAAATAGTTCCTAAACACATTTCAAACCTGCATGTAAATCAAAGTCATACGTTTTAATACTCAGTGAGATCAAAAGTTAAGTTTAACAATATACTGTTAATAAACTGTTAAACATCGTTCAAGTTCCGTGGAGTTAGAAACCTTCCTTTGGCTTTTCAAGTCTCACCTCCTGCTCTCTGAAGGACTGGTTGTTCACATCGAGGACTCGTATAGTCCTTTTAATAGGTAGGAGACCTCCGACCTCATCGTGCGCCACCATGCTTTCCGAGTACCTCACGCCCCCAGCCCAAGTCCTCCCGGAGTCGGCAGCCTGCAGGGAAGTTCCCGGCTCGGCCCGGCTCGGCTCAGCTCGGCTGGGCGCTCAGCTGCCCCGCGCAGCCATCACCCAGCGTCTCCGGCGTAGCGGCTTCTGCGGGCGCTCGAGACGCCAGCAGCACTCCAGGCTCTGTGGGCGGGTCCGGCTGGGCCGGGTCTAGTGGGCGGGCACCCGAGGGACACGTGACAGCCCTTAACTGACAGCGGGGCACACCTAGGCCTCTCCGCTTTCTCTGCCAGAGAAAGCTCTTTATCAAGAGGTTTGGAATTTCTATAGTGAGACCAGAGGGGAAAAGGAAACTGGGTTACTGTAAGGCTTTTCCTGATTTAAAAAGCATTCCCAAAGACAAATGAATTGCGTATCTAGGTTACCTTTCTTAGTACTTAGCTGCACACAGGGATACTTTTTCTATAAAACCCTATTTCCTAGAAAATAATTTAGAACGGACAACTTGACAACTTTAAGAAAATTGTAATTCAGAGTTAAAAAATGTATATACTAAAGAAAAGCCTAATTATCCAGGAGCCTTGCTTTTATATTACGTAAGTGCAATTTCTAGTCCAAAGCCTTGCATCTATGAAGCAACCCTACTTCTGTTGGTTTGGTAGGCCTGCAACAAAGCAGAGTTTCTTCTTTAACAGTAAGTACTGTATTCTATTTCGAAAAGTAGGATTTCCTCTTAACCATATGCTACTATGAATGATATGATGCTGATAATTTGCAAAAACATTTCTATTAGGATTTATTAGGGTCAGAGAAATCTGAGAAATCTATGTAAAAGGCACTATTCTAGATGCTATGGGTGATAGAAAAAAATAGGTTTCATATACGCTCCTAAAGCGCTAACAGACCATTGTGTAAAGCTAGGCCACATGAAGAGATAAGTAACGCAAGACAGCTTTTGACAAGTCCAAAATAAGCTGTACAGCTAGCAAGGAGTTCAGGAGAAGAAACCAATTCTGGCAGATGAGATGAGGGTGGCAAAGACACTAGGGAAGAGGCTGTAACATGTTGTTTCAGTACCTTGAAGGTCATGTTATTTTTTTCAAAGGTCTGAGCAAGGGAAAAGTGCAAGGCTTTCCCAAAGGAGCATGAAAAGCAAACTCACAGCCTGACGTCTCAGGCTGTGGGTAAAGACAGACGAGCAGAGGGCTTTACTGAGCACGTGAGAGAGATAATGAGAGGTATGTTGTAAGGTGGTGTTTAAGATGGCTTGAAAGATGGCTGGAACCATAATGCAAAAATCACAGTCAGGGATCAAGAACTTTGCCTAAGGTAGGACCAGTGGGAAAGGAAAAGGATATATGCAAGAAGTCAAAGATGCCAACAACTGTAAAGTTAGGAAGGGTAACTGTTAATGCAAATAAAGAAATACAGAGGAATAAGCTTTGAAAGAAAATTCTGGGTTTCATTTTAGATATACTGAGTCTTGGGTGGTGGAAAAACATGCAAATAAAACTATTGAGCTAGAACCTGGAAATGTTGGACAAGGACTTGAAGAGGTCAGAGGGTGGATTTAGACTGGGGAGTCGGAGACACAGGGATCAGAGTTGAAGCTCTGAAGTGAATGAGATGCCTGGGGGAGAAAATCTGGACAAAAAGAAAAGAGGCCCAAGGATCTAACTTTGGAGAGATGCCAAGGGAAGAAAAGGTGTTAGTTACGACAAAAAGATTAAGATGGGTAAGAAAAGATTCATGGATTTAGTGATTACAAGTTTAATGAAGACCTCAAGTGTGCTAGTTCAGCAGAAGACAAAAGAGAAACCACAAAGGTTTGAAGAGTGAATAGAGCAGAGTAATAGTGGACATAGACTATAATGACAAATAATCTGTAAAAAACAATTTACTAAGGTTCGCAGGACAGTGTTACTTCTTGCAGGAAGAAAGAATGCTGCCCTTACATAAACATCAATGTGTTTTGCATTTGGGATGATGTTCTTAATTTGTCTTTCTGCTTTTAGACTTTTGAAAAAAGTAATGGTGATTGGTTATATTTCGTCAACTATTCTTTATTACCAGGTCACACCTGGGCAACATGCGTGATGCAGTTGGCCTTGAGAGGCTGTTTGTGGTAGGTAGTTCCACAGCATTAAAGTGGAAGCACCTTAGAGATCATGGAATCCAGTTCCGTAATTTTACAGGTAAGAACGCTGATCCGCTTAAGCCCTCAGAGTTAATAAGAACCCAGTAGTCTGGTTCAGTTAGTTTCATCAGTTAAAAGATGGTTGCAAGTAAGGCCAATACTTTATGGCTACTTAGTTTCATAAGGGAATAAAGGACTTATGCAGAGTGGGAGTGAGGAAAGAAGTTGCTAGGGCATTCTCATGGTCTCTTACCTGATGTCTTTCTCCAAACTATGTTTTTCTATTTAGTTCTGATAGAGGTAAGACCAAGGTAACGAGGGGAAAGGATATCTCTCATTTCTCTCCTTCAGTAAGGATCCGAAGGGTAAAGGTAGAAGTCTTAAATGCAGAAATAGCCTGCAAAAACCAAGTAGGGTCTAATAGTGAATAGTCCCAGTAGAAAAATCCCAGCTCACCAAACCTAAAATCTTAGTTTCATTTTGGATGTTCAGGTTTGTGGTCTAAATATAATTCAGACAACTGTAGACAGCATCTATAAGAGCAACAATGGACAAGGAATGTTCAGTTAGCACTCTGAGCCATGAGCCTGAGAGAATCTTGACTCTAACAATGCTCTATAAAATACAAGGGCTGAAAAGGTCCTTTGTGATCATTAATTCATCCTCCTCAGTTTTCTTACGAGGAAACTGGATAGTGAGGAAAAAGAAAAAGGAAATGTGAGTCCTTACTCTGTGCCAGGAGCTTTATGCATATTATCTTATTCAACCAACTTTATGAAGTACGTATTATTACCTTCATTTTACAGATGGAGGAAACTCAGAAAGTTTAAGAAACTTGTCCCAAGTTGCATGGGTCATCAGTGGCTGAACAGGTTTGAATCTGGTCTGCTCAACTGTGGCTGCAACGTCTCTTCCCCGTGAGACAATCCGTGTACCACCTTCAGCACCGGTCTGTACAGCTCAGTGCTCAGGCACTGCTAGTTGTCATTCTACGAGTTAGGAGCAGAGCTGGGTTTAAAACCCAATCTCCTAGTCCCAGGCTAGTTTTGCTAAATAACTGCCAACATTTTATAGAGAAGGAAAGCATAAAACCACAGTAGAGAGATTACTTGTATTATAGGCAGGTAAATAAAAAGATAGTAACAAAATAGTTCCAGCTGCTTAAGTTTTAGAAGAGATCTTATTTCAATCAATGGTTTACTTTACTGATCATGTTATTAATAGCAATTATTTATATGACTTTCTACAATTGAAACACAGATTGGTTGAGTGTCTTTTCTTTGTGTAGAAAATCTAGAGTTTATAAACTTAAAAACATAACTGTGTTATCTAAAAATAATAATGCAGCTTTGTTTAAGAAATCAAGTTTTTGATAAAATTACTGTTTTCCAAAAACCAGGTTTAGTTATAGCCTCTGTTCTTCTGTTTGTATGGAGCCTTCAATGCTTCCTTTCCTAAAATTTGAATAAGGTAAAGAGAGAGATGTTTCCCTTCTCTACAGAAAAAGGACTATTACCCTACTTACCGTTTTTCTCCTTTTAATGTGAAATTAGAATTCTGGAATTTAGAAATAAATTAAAGCTGAAGAATAATCATTACTTTTTTTGGTACAGATATTTGTTTTTATTTACTTTTGTCTGGAACAATAACAAGCAATTGGAACTTAGGCTAGGAAAGCCTTATTATGGGTAAAGAAAAAACAAAAATCTAAGCTCTCTGCTGCCCTCTACAAGGGATATTGTGAAATGCAATTGCCAACCTACTTTTTTCCACTTTATGTTTGTAAGGGCTTATATTGATAGTAAAATTTTTATCTTTAGCCCTATGTAGCTCTCATGTTTTATATTGATAAATTAAACATATATTTTAAAATTGTACAAGTGTATAAAAAGATTACACAGTTCACAAGAAATATTTTAAGGACTTTTTCTAAATATAAAAAAACGATGTTCCATTTTAAAACTCTAGAGTTCAAGATTACAAATAACTACTATGTATCTCACTAAAAATAGGTTAGTTAAAAACAGAATTTCAAATCTTACTAAAAAAGGAAACACTGATTGAAATATTAACAAGATGGAACTTCTGAGGAATCAGAGTTCTAAAATATCTAGTAATAAGTTTAAAAACAACACTAAAACAGGCAGTTACATTTGGATGAGATGAGTATGAAAGAAGTTAGTAATGAAGTTGTACGTGGATTTGAGTTCTTAAAAGTCATTTGGATTAAAATTTCAGTATGTCCAAGCTTTACTAAGAATTTACTTTGGGAAAAGATCAACTCAGATCAGTTAATACTATTAGAAAGACTAAGAAGCTTGGTGTTATCAAAACCATGGTTCTTTTTGCAATGATAATACAAGCAGCAAATAAAACTGGGTATTGGTGCTGTTAGTGGTGACTTTTTATTTCAAGTACACAGGGATCTTCCAGTATCACGTAAAGATCGCTTATACTTATGTAACAAAATGTTGAGTGGGATTTTCTGCCTTTTTTCCCTGAAACTCAGCTAAGGTCAAAACCTGACGACCAACAACACTGTCTCGCACCGGCCTCCTGTTTTCTCAGCTCATTTCTTACTCCAGTTGTTGCTGCAGCAACCAGCCCCGCCTCCAACAGGTCCTGGCCTCAGCTGCGCCCCTCTTGCTTTCCACCCTTGGCTTCTCGGATGCCGAGTGTGGCATTTACACGTGTAGCCTGGAAGTGTGAGGGATTAACACCCCATGGGACAGCCATTGACTAATGGAGCACAGGAGCTAGTGGATAAAAGCCCCTCTTCAGACCCTTGAGAAGACAACTGTGTGGTGTATTTTACATGGCTCTTTAGAAGGTCCCATAATTAGATGTGTGCATGAGCTGCCTCCTTGTTCCCTGGCACCACACCTGAAAAGAGACTACCTGTCAATTATCTCGCGTCTCAGGCTCTGATTTCTGGAGGGAACACCGGCTAAGACACTGACACTGAGACTGGCACTAGAGATTAGACACACCGGATGGGATTCTGGAACTGGTCACTCATTGATAAAATGGTGATAAGGACCAAGATATGAATTGGGTACAGATGGAGCAGTGAAGCAATGACATATGTATAGCAGTGGTGACAAATGAACAACATGGGGGCAATAGTAATTGTAAGGATTGCAGAGTTGGCTGGCTTTTGTTAATTGCTTTAAAAGCCTGAAAAAGTAGGTGGTAACCTTCAAGTTCTCAGAGTCATTACAGAGGGAAAGGCCAAGTGGGAGCCCCTGAAATTTCACCCCCTACACCTGGGCCAAGGTAATAAACCGAAGCAATATTGCACACCGAGAGAAAACGCAGAGATGGCCATCAGAATTACAGCAGGTAGGAGTGGTAGTCTCTACTGTATCTCCATTCAGTTGATCTGTGTGCCTCCTGCAGCGAGATGGCCTGTGATGGCTAACAGTGGACCACTGAAAACTTAAGTGGGAGCTTTAATCTCAACTGTTGTGCAAGATGTAGAACCTTTACTGGGACAGATCAACACATCTCTAGTATTTGGTATACAGCTATTAATCTAGCCTGTGTGTTCTTTTCAATAACCATTAGTAAGGAGCAAACGTAGTTATCTTTTACGTGGTAAAGACAGCACTCTACATTTCATGTCCTGAGGCTGTTAACATTTTTGTTCTCTGTCACAGAGTCCACAAGGACCTTGACATCCCATAGAGCATCATGTTAGTCTAGAATACTGATGACACCATACTAACAGGATGTGGTGAATGGGAAATGACAAGTATTCTGGACAGTCTAGGAAGTCAAATGCATGCCAAGAAAATTCAAGGGCTGCCATATTAGAAAAATTTTAATAGGTCCAATGGCCTGAGGCTTTCTGGGATCTCCCCTCCTGGGTAAAGGTCAAATTGTTGCACTTTGCATCCCAGCACTAAGAAAGAGGCATGGCACTAGGTTGAAGAGAGCAGATACTGCACATGGAAATTCTGCTCTGACCCATTAATGAGGTAATCTGAAACGCTCACAGTTTTGAGTAGGATCCAGAGCAAGAGAGGCCACTGTACCAGGTCCAGGCTGGGTGTCAGGTGCCCTGCAGGCCATGTGAGCCAGTGTATCTGATCAAGCTTGAGATGTCTATGGTAGACAAAGATGCTGTGTGACGTCTTTGGCAAGGCCAGGAAGAGAAATTCAATGCAGATTCCTAGGGTTCTGAAGCTAGGTATGCTTTCCATGGCAGGAAACCACTTGCTGTTTGAACAGCAGCTCCTGGTGTGCTAGCAGCCATAGTAAAGACTGAGGACCTGCCCATGTTACATCATGTGACTAATGCAATTAGAGCCGCCCCAAATGAACAAGGCCAAGTATACCAACTGAGTCACAGGATTGGCCAGGTACCATGGAAATGGTCATTTGGAATCAGGCCTGAGCCAGTCCAAAGGGCATAAGTAAATTACTGAACAGATTGCCATGTTACCCGGTATATTACACTGAAATTTCCCCTTCAACTCCTCATCTGTTGGTGGGGGTGGGGTGGGGTTCTCAATAATCAACTAACATAGGAGAAAAACTTGGCCCTAGTTCACGGGTGGATAGCTTCATCTGTTGTTTTGAGCACGATTACGCACCCATTTAGGGATGGTAAAGCTCTACCCAGTGGGTAGAGCTGTAGGCAGCACATGTGGCTGTTCACTTTATACAGAGGGAGAAAGGGCATGAAGTACTGATCCATACAGGCCCCTGAGAAGTGGTGAATGGTCTGGCTGATTGGTCAGGGACTTGGAAGGAGCAAAATCAGAAAGATTGAGACAAAGTATTTTGGAGAAGAGGCATGCAGATGGCCCTTCGGAGTGTGCACAAAGTGGGAGAATCCCTGTCTCATGTTAATGCTTATCAAGAGTACAGAGGTGCTAGTATTCTGGAGGCATTAATTAAACAGGATGATTTATCTCGTGCATATCAGCAGGTCTCTCCCTGGGACTATCCCAGCAAAATAAGAAAAGGCCTGAGAAATAAAGCTGTTGGTCTTTGGGGCCCTGCACTTTTCATGCAAAGAGATTATTCTCTCTTCTCCTCAAGCCCTCCATCCTTTAGGGACTCTCAATAGCAGAGAGGGCCAATATGGCACTGACTCCACATGAGTTTCCGGTTCTACCAGTATGAGGAACAGAGAAGAGACTGGGGAGATGGTCTTACTGGCATGGTTGCATCAGGGTAGGCAGACCCTACCCTGGGATGGTAGCATGCACTGGAAGGGCTGTTGGTATGATGCTTGCTAAGGTCATCAAAAAGATGTGGCTAAATCTTGCAAGAGACTACCAATACCTAGGGGAGTTTCCCAGAATGGATTCCTCATTAGCCATCACTCATTCTCATTGATCCCATAGAGGGAAATTTAGAACAGAAGTTACAGCCAACAATGAAAAGGATTGTAATCTCATCCAGTAAGGTGACTATCTTATTTCCAGTCCTTTCTCCCTGCCTAACATCCTGGAGGAGACTGGGTCTTAAGGAGGTGAAGAGAGGTATTCAAAGACTAGAATACATGTCTCCCCCACAAATTTCTAGAGTCGCAGACAGCTATAATCTATGACCCCAATAGGATGTAAGCTTCATGAGGGCAAAGACTGTTTTGCTCTCTGTGTCTGGCACATAGTAGGAGCTCCAAAATATATTGATAGAAATGAGTGAGTGAATGAATGAATGAAGATCGAATATGCTGGGGAGTGGAGAAGAGCCACGAATGAAGTTTGAGATTAAAATTTTATCTTTAAGTACAGATAACAGAGGCTTAGAATGGCTATATAAGTTATACAGTCAAACAACTAGTAACACACAACTGTTAAGTCCAAAAGTTAGAGTTCATAACTTCTAAACAAGCTTCACTGGCCGTAGCATAATTTCATTTGATTTATGGCTTATTTTATATTAGTTAGTAGAACAAATAGGAGATGTTAAAAGAAATATAATTAATATCCCCAGAAACCTAACAGAGAAAATATATTAATAAAAAAAAGACTATTATGAGAAAACAAAACAAAGAACTAGAGATTGTGGAAATTAAAAAGAAATTGTCAAAATAAAAATGTCAATAGTTAGGCTAAATAGCAGAACAGGCACTAATGAGAAATTAGTACATTAAGGAATTCTCCCAGAAAATAGCACGAAAGACTAAGAGATGGAAGAATTAAAAAAAAAAAAGAAAGAAAAAATGGAAGAATAAAAGAGAGTAATAAACATATAAAGTAATTCAAGATGTTCCAGATATTCCAAAATCTTCTGAATAGGAGTTTTAGAAGCAGAGACCAGAGAATAAAAGGATGAAAATAAACTAAAAAACAAGAAAATTTCACAATGCTGAATTAAATATTAATCTTTAGATTAGGTAGGTTGGTAGGTTGTGTGTTTCTAGAAATTTGTCCACTTCATCTAGGTTATCCATTCTATTAGTGTACAATTGTTCATAGTACTCTTGTAATCCTTTTTAATCCTGTAAATTGGTAGTAATATCTCCACTTTCATTTCTAGAATTTAGTAATTTGAGTCTTGTCTTTTTTTTCCTTAGTCATTTTACCTAAAGGTTCGTCAATTCTGATCTTTTCAAAGAAACATATTTTAGTTTCATCGATTTTTCTCAATTTCTCTCTTGACTGTTCTATTCCCTATTTTATTTCAGTCTACTCTAATCTTTATTATTTCCTTCATTCTGCTAGCTTTGAGTCTAGCTTGTTTGTCTTTTTCTGGTTCCTTAAAGTGTGAAGTTAGGTTGTTGATTTGAGATCTTTCTTTCTTTTTTTTTTTTTTTTTTTGCGATACACGGGCCTCTCACTGTTGTGGCCTCTCCCGTTGCGAAGCACCGGCTCCGGACGCTCAGGCTCAGTGGCCATGGCTCACGGGCCCAGCCGCTCCGCGCCATGTGGGATCTTCCCGGACCGGGGCACGAACCCGTGTCCCCTGCATTGGCAGACGGGCTCCCAACCACTGCGCCACCAGAGAAGCCCCTCTTTCTTTTTTTCTTTCTTTTTAATGTGAGCATTCAGAGCTATATATTTCTCTCTTAGCACTGCTTTTGCTACATCCCATTAGTTTTGGTATATTTTGCTTTCATTTTCATTTGTCTCAAGGTCTTTTCTAATTTCCCCTGTGATTTCATCTCTGACCCATCAGCTGTCTACTAGTATGTTGTTTTACTTACTTGTGATTTTTCCAGTTTTCCTTCTGTTACTGATTTCTAGTTTCATTCCACTGTGATTGGAATAGTACTTTGTATAATTTCTATCTTTTCAAATTTATTAAGACTTGTTTTGTGGCCTAAAATATAGTCTATCCTGGAGAATGCTCTATGTGCACCTGAGAAAAATATATATTCCTCTGTTTTGCAGTAAGATGTTCTGTATTTGTCTGTTAGGTCCAATTGGTTTATGGTGGTGTTCAAGTTCTCTATTTCCTTATTAATTTTCTGTCTGGTTGTCTATCACAACAATTGGAAAAAGGTTTTACATATTAATAAAATCCAGGGCTAACAAGAGTATAGGGATATGTTTATTATCATAGACTGATGGAGAAGTGAAAATCTATCAAATTTTTCTGGAAGGCAAATGAACAGTATTATCAAAACTGAAATTTGCAACCCAGCAATTCCACTTCTGGGTAACTGTATTAGAGACATAAGCATGGTCCCTCCTTTGTGCACAAGCAAGAGGTACATTAAGCATTATTTTTAATGTGGAAAGAAAAGAAAAATATACTAAAGGGCCATACTTAAAGGACTGGTTAAGTAGACTATGGTACTTTAATAATATGGAATACTATTAAAAAAAAAAGCACGAGGTAGCCCTATATGTAGTGATAAGATATAAATAGCAAAAGCAAGCTATAGCATAAGTACAGGATAATCATATATATGTCACCATTATACACCCTGTGTGGAAGTAGGTAAATAAACAGAAAAGGACCTGGAACACATAAAATAATAACTGGTTGCCTCAGAGGATGGAGGTGATAAGAGGGGACTTGAAAAAGTTGTTTTACTTTTGTACAAGGACAATGCATTTGTGTGTTACTTTTACAATTAAAAAGCACACAAAAGTATTTAGATGCACATAGCATTTAGATGCACATAGCAGTCTAGGAATGATTCATAGCTATCTAGGAATGATTAAGTTTAAGGATAAATAGCTCTGGATTAATGGCTTTTTAGAGCATTATCAGGAATAATTGTTTTATATTTAATTTTTATATTTTAAGTTAAGAGGAACCATTTTGATATACCTTTGGTTTCTCTTAACTTTTATCACCTGTACCAGCAGTTGGCTTTATTTTCTGGACTTTTGTCACAGAGAAACAATGTTTTATTATTTTACAGGGCAACCAGTAGAGATCACAAGTTATATCAAAATGCAAAGTGAAGGGCGGTAAGGTAGCCTTGTTCAACAAGTTATATCAAAATGCCAAGTGAAGGGTGGTAAGGTAGCCTTATTCATAAGTTAAGTCACCAGCTTTTGTGTGTCAGCTAGCTTCAAACTTTTCAAATCTGTGCCCCAGGAAAATAACCAATTACCTGTCATAGTTATTAAGGAATAAAATACATAATTTAGTATTAGGCTTAATCTAAAATTGCACAGTACAGCAATACTCAAAATATAACACTTCAATAGGCTATTTAACTTTTAAGAAAATGAGATCCCCAAATCTGAACGTTGAGAAAAAGAACGAACCGTTCATATATTTTAAAAGATTTCTTCTGAAGTGTTTTGGTTTGTTTTTTGATCACTGACTATCAGAGTTAAAGAACTTCAGTCATAAAAATGACTCAGTATTACTCATCCCAGTATTATTTCACATTAACAAAGTAAACAGTCACTTCTGACTCTTCCTATCAGAAGAAAAAGGCAAGGTTATGGCTGCTAGGAAACAGAGCTGAGAAACACCTTTGGAATGTGTTTTTTTTTTAAATGAATAAACTTATACATACCACAGTAGTAAGACAACCTGATAAAAGATAGTGCTGAAATTTTACTTAGAGACAAATTTGATAAGCAATCACAGCTTCATAGCCAATGATGCATCACATGATAATTCAATTAATACTAAATTCTTCATATAAAATATCCTAAGTCAAAATACATAACACAATGCTCATGTTACATCCTTACCCAAATCCAAGGTCTTATTTCATTTATTTGACCAATATTACTTATCTGTTCATTCATCAAACAGATGGCTATGAAATATAGAGGTAAATAAAGTGAATGATTTTCAGCAACAGGCATTAAATGATCATACGAACTGATTACATTTAGCTTATTACATACTAACTATCGTACTTAGATGAAAGCCCACGCAAAAAACGGGATGGGGAGTCGACACAGTATCTATTTTTGGGGGAAGGATAAGTTTAAGAATGCCATACTCTAACTCAGTAGTTTTCAACCCTGGCTATAAGCAAGAATCACCTGGACATCTTAAAAACAAACAAACAAAAAAAACCAAACAAATTCCCTCCTCCCCAGATGTTCCTAGGTCCCAATGTCATCCACCCTCATTCCTTACACCATCACCCCACTTTCACATAGTCTGGGATAAGGCCCAGCAGCACATTTCTTCCCCTAAAAGCTTCCAGGTGACTCTGACCTGCTGGCAGGGTCGAGCACCTCTGTTTTGGCTGGTCATTATTTTCAAGGTATATATACAGCTTAATGCTACTGTGAACTTCATTGCTAACTTCTTTCCTCCTCATGGAATCCTAACTTGCTCCTTCCCCATTCAATTCTCCCTACCAAGGGGCATATAGGAGAAGTAGCCACCCTAGGCGGGTGGGGGCATGAAATACACAAAGAGAGGTAAGACTCTGGGAAGGGCTCCTGGAGATAATGCCTGAATAGCGGATAAAGAGGCATAAGCCAGGTAAAGAAAGGGAATGAGGATGTGCAAAGGAAAGGGAATAGGAATTATGATACGAAAAATTCTGGAGCGATGGAGTAGGGAAACTCATCATAAAGGGGTTTATATGTTAAGTGAAAGATCTGATTTTTATCTTTAAAGCAATAAACAGCTTCTGAAAGAACTCAAGCAAGGTACTAAAAAGACCAAGTTGTGAAGAAAGATCAATATGGAACCATAAAGAGGCTATAGGCAGGGAGGCCAGTTACAAACCCCTAGAAGCAATTGGATAAAAAGTTCTGAACATTAGGACTGTGATCTGGCTTAAGGATCCAGACTAGGAGTCATCAGTTTTAGACAGCAGCATCTACTGACTGAATGGGTTCTCCGAGAAGGAAACTAAGAAGAAAAGATTGATAAAGATGGAACCTTAGGAATGCTGTTTTCATTTCCACAGCCATTACTCCAATTCAAGGCCTCTAGACTATACCAGACCATTACTAACCTATACCAGACCATTACTAACCCATACTTTCTATACAGATGGAAAGACTATACTTCAGAAAATCATTTCAAGAATCCAGAATGTTGTTTCTGTTGATTTTCATGTGAGATCAATAAATTCTTCAGCCTATCATTTATAGCCTTCAACTAAGTGGCCAATTAACCTTCTGTACTTCATTTCTTCGTTCTCCTATATTTCTTTGACTCTTTCCAAATCATTTGTTCATCATTATATTAATATAACTGATTTTAATTCCTGGTATTTGTAGATGCCCCTTCTCTATCTGGGTTGGTCTTCCTAAGTTCACATTTGCTTTCATAACAACCCAACTCCAAACCAAGACCTGCAAAATATCTTCTATTACTCTCATTCCTCCTTCTAATACCAACTGGTACTTCTGCACAGTCTATTGTAATCTATGCAGGCATGATTTTGTCAGAGGTTCTTGTTTCCTGTTTGTATATAATCTTATCTCTAAGGTCCAGTATGGTGCTTGGAACATTGTGGGTGCTCCATGAATGTTTGTGGAATTTAAAAAAAAAAAAAAAGAGGGCTTCCCTGGAGGTGTAGTGGTTAAGAATCCACCTGCCAATGCAGGGGACACGGGTTCGAGCCCTGGTCTGGGAAGATCCCACAGGCCGTGGAGCAACTAAGCCCTTGCGCCACAACTACTGAGCCTGCACTCTAGAGCCCGTGAGCCACAACTACTGAGCCTGCATGCTGCAACTACTGAAGCCCACGTGCCTAAAGCCTGTGCTCCGCAACAAGAGAAGACACTGCAATAAGAAGCCTGCGTACTGCAACGAAGAGTAGCCCCTGCTCACCGCAACTAGAGAAAGCCCATTTGCCTAGTTGGTGAGTATTAGTTCATAATATAATATCTACCCTAAAAATTATAGTAATTCAAATAATTCCAGTAAATTCAATGTCAATAAAATCTGCTAAAATTACATTAGGTTTAGAAGAATGCTGAATTTGCCTTTCACCACACTGGGAACAAAATAACATGAGGCAGAATTCTGGGAATAAGGTGGTGGCAGTGGTACAGTTTTACAATTTTTCCAAATCCTTCCATAAGGACATGTAGAGCAAGTACAGCAAAACCAAAACCCAAAGTCAATATGCACAGCACTCTGTAACAAGATATACATCTCCATGAATCCAAAAATACACGTTAACATGGATAAACTAACAACAACTCTAAGACCTATATGGTATCGGATGAGAAAGCAGAGAAAAATAACAAAACATCTGCCAAATCTGAGTAGAGAAGAATCCCCAAAACTATTAACAGCTCCTCACTGCAGAGTGAGGCAAGCCATTCTGAGAATAGCAACTGCAACTGGAAAGAGTTTTATATACTCAAGGGTGACAGTAAGGAGTTTGTGACTGGAACACCTGAGCGTAATGGACTTTCAAAGCTCACTCAAAGGACAAAGCCCTACACATGGAGCAGGTTCTGGGAAGATTTCAAATACAAACACAGTAGAGTAGAGCTGACAGATACAGGAAAGAAAAAGTTCAGATAAAAGTTGAGGAGAAAAACAGGTCCTGGAGAACTCAGAAAGTATATCTATATATTTATCATTTCTTTCTTTTTTTTAGCCACACAGTGCAGCTCGTGGGATCTCAGTTCCCCAACCAGGGATTGAACCTGGGCCCTTGGCAGTGAAAGCACAGAGTCCTAACAGAAGAGGAAATTTTAGAGTCATGAAGCTCTGCTGACTCATTCCTTCTTTCTAAAACTATTTTCACATAACAATGACCAAGAAAAAGAATCATAATCAAATCCAATACAAAGTTTTTATATTAAAAAAAGATATAGGGGAAAAAACATCCCTACAAAAAATAAAGGCATTGGGGCTTCCCTGGTGGCGCAGTGGTTAAGAATCCACCTACCAATGCAGGGGACACAGGTTCGAGCCCTGGGCCAGGAAGATCCCACATGCTGCAGAGCAACTAAGCCAGTGCGCCACAACTACTGAGCCTGTGCTCTAGAGCCCATGAGCCACAACTACTGAAGCCCGCGTGCCACAACTACTGAAGCCTGCGCGCCTAGAGCCTGTGCTCCGCAACAAGAGAAGCCACCGCAGTGAGAAGCCTATGTGTTGCAACGAGGAGTGGCCCCTGCTCACTGCAACTAGAGAAAGCCCACGCACAGCAACGAAGACACAACGCAGCCAAAAAAATAAAGGCATGGTAGAAAAACATACTCACAAAAACTATAATATTCCAAAATTAGCTATGAAGGGACATAAATCAGAATTAGAAAGGCAATAAAATTAAGGAAAGAATGAGGCAGAAAATACCAAAACTTGAAACCAGACAAAAAGGATGCCCGAATGCTTTTTCATTAGATTATCTCATTTTCTAGGGCTGTGTACCTTTTGCTTGATTCACTATTTGCTATTAAGGTTTTTTTGTTACAACTCTGTAAGGGTAGATGTTAACTCTGTAGGGACTGATAGCAATGTAAATATATTTGGTAGGCAGACATGTAGATGAGGCTATTAATCTATTTTGTATCAAATTTAGCAATTGTACTCCACCATTCCTTATTTCAGTTATTAGAATACTTCAGTGTTTCCTATAGCTCTTTGACCAGCTTTACCATTCTGTTGGCTTACTCATCAATACATTAATACACTAATCTTTGACAGGTCTTCACTCTTTAAAGAAAAAGAAAAGGCAGATAGAGCGACTACCATAGCAAAACAGAAAACCCAATAAACACCAAAAATGAGAGTGCTTCCCCCCACACCTTTTGTTGGTCAGATGGAGGCAAACTGAACAGCTATGAGACCCACATGGTTTCAGCATTTGTGCACAGAGAAGCAAAGGGAAGGCAACTGGGCTTGTCTGATGGCCCCAAGAATAGGGGAACCCCCACAGTGGTGCACTGCGAACAGTGGTCTAAACTGGGAAGGATTCCAAGGACCAAAGCCTCATGCCATGGGCAAGAGCACTCCCAAGTAACAAGGTTTATTGGTGCTGGAGCAGTCTGGGCCACAGAAACTCTTGAAACTAACACTGCACTGAGAAAAATTTCTAGGAGTAGGATCCAAATTGAGCAGAACAGGTTAACAGAAGCAAAGACAAGAAACAGTCCAGATAAAAGAGAAAGGGAGCAGAAACGAACGATTTCAGAAAACATGAGGCCATACTTTTTTTTTTTTTTTTTGGTATGCGGGCCTCTCACTGTTGTGGCCTCTCCCATTGCAGAGCACAGGCTTCAGACGCGCTGGCTCAGCAGCCATGGCTCACGGGCCCAGCCGCTCCGTGGCATGTGGGATCTTCCCGGACTGGGGCACGAACCCGTGTCTCCTGCATCGGCAGGTGGACTCTCAACCACTGCACCACCAGGGAAAAGCCCCATACTTTTTTTTTAATAGATCTTTATGGGAGTATAGTTGCTTCACAATACTGTGTTAGTTTCTGTTGCACAACAAAGCAAATCAGCCATATGCATATACATGTCCCCATATCCCCTCCCTCTTGAGCCTCCCTCCTATCCTCCCTATCCCACCCCTCTACGTCATCGCAAAGCATGGAGCCGATCTCCCTGTGCTAATGCTGCTGCTTCCCATCAGCCAACTATTTTACATTCGGTAGTGTATATATGTCCATGCTACCCTCACTTCATTCCAGCTTTGCCCCCGCCCACCCCATGTCCTCAAGTCCATTCTCTATGTCTACCTCTTTATTCCTGCCCTGCAACTAGGTTCATCAGTACCATTTTGTTTTTTAGATTCCATATATATGCGTTAGCATACGGTATTTGTTTTTCTCTTTCTGACTTACTTCACTCTGTATGACAGACTCAAGTCCATCCACCTCACTACAAATAACTCAATTTCGTTTCTTTTTATGGCTGAGTAATATTCCACTGTATATATGTGCCACATCTTCTTTATCCATTTATCTGTCGATGGACATTTAAGTTGGTTCCATGTCCTGGCTATTGTAAATAGTGCTGCAATGAACATGTGGTACATGTCTCTTTTTGAATTATGGTTTTCTCAGGGTATATTCTCAGTAGTGGGATTGCTTGTCATATGGTAGTTCTATTTTTAGTTTTCTAAGGACAAAGGAGGCAAGAACATACAATGGAGAAAAGACAGCCTCTTCAATAAGTGGTGCTGGGAAAACTGGACAGCTACATGTACAAGAATGAAATTAGAACACTACCTAACACCATACTCAAAAATAAACTCCAAATGGATTAAAGACTTAACTGTAAGACCAGAAACTGTAAAACTCTTAGAGGAAAAATGGTCTTTGACATAAACCACAGCAAGATCTTTTTTGACCCACCTCCTAGAGTAACAGAAATAAAAACAAACAAATGGGACTTAATTAAACTTAAAAGCTTTTGCACAGCAAAGGAAACCATAAACAAGACAAAGAGGCCATACTTTTAAAAATCACTTGTGAAAACAACACAAGAGGGGCTCTAGAGTCATGAAGCTGAAAACAGGCTACCATGGCCCACTCCTCTCACCTAAAAATACAGGAAAGGAAAACTTAATGTACTTCATAAAAGAATCATGAAACCCATTTAAAACTACTATAAGAAAACAAAATGTGGAGTAGAATAATGTCTTTATAGCCTAAAATAAATGAAAATTATAGAAGCTATGAAAGAACATAAAGTTCAGAAATTAGGTAAGTGGAGAAAGGAGGATTTGAAATGAAGTGATAGAAGGAAAGAATTAAAAATAAAATTATTTCAGAATGAAAAAAAAACAATGACTAATGCATTGAGAGAAAAAGAAGGTAAAAAAGGAAGATGAATTTAAAAATAAAAAAGACAAAAAAATGTTTTGAAAGAAAGTGATAAAAAGATACAAAAAGAAGACCCAACCTAAGTATAAAGGGCAGGGAGGAGAGGCAAAAACAATAGAAAAAATACCAAAAACTATAATTCAAGAAAAAATGCTCCTAAAACAAAAGATGACTTGAAACTATATTATTATAACTTTTCAACAGTGGCACTTTATACCAGAAAACAATGGAGTAAAATATTTAATATATTCAAGGAAAGAAAATATGAGCCTTAGATTTCATATTCATCCAAACTAACCTTCAAGTATAAAGGCTGCAAACAAACTGATATGAACATTCAATAACTCAGGGAATACTGCTCCCATGAACACTTCCTCTGAATTTACTCAACTCTAGAGCAGGGGTCAGCAAACTTTTTCTGTAAAAAAAAAACAGTAAATATTTTAGCCTTTGCAGGTCACATGGTCTCTGTCACAACTATTCAACTTCTGCCACTGTAGTGTTTTTAAAAGCAGCCATAAACAATATGTAAATAAATGGGCAGGTCAGATATGGCTTGTGGGCCACAGTTTGCTGACCCTTGTGCTAAAGAATGAGCTTCAGAAAACCAAAAACCTAAAAAGGTATAGATATAAGGACTGGTGCTGATCATTAAATATATACTTACCTGTAGAACTAAGTCTAAATGGTGGTTATCAGGGTACACAGCATAGTTTATAATGGCTGAATGTGCTGACCCTGGAGATAACAGCAAAACTATTTTTTTAAAAATGGAGAATGATGAGTGTACATGAAAAGTAAAATAAGCACTTATTACTTTAAATATATTAACTTAGAATAAAGAGAGATTACTTCAGTCAGAGGAGAGGAGAGGAGAGGAGGGAGAAGAGGTGCTAGTTAATTAAAACAATGCTCACAGGAATGAACAAATCTACAATAGACAAAAAGAGAGAAGTGAAGGCATCATAGAAAGATAACCAATAGAACAAATACATGAATCTTCCTAAACACTGAAAGATATAACAAAGCTAAAACATACAAGTAAAACAAAAAGGAGAGAATAAAACAGAACACATAAGGAAAGATAACATGCTATTGTTTATCCAAGAAAGTGAGATATACAACATATGCAATTACTTATAATTTTAAAAAGTGGAAGGATAAACCATGAAATTAATAAAAGGAAAAAAAAAACATTTTGTATAGAAGAAAGAAGTAGGGTAGAAGAGCCAGGGATAGAAACAAGAATCTTGTAGAACTGACTTTGAAATTCTACACAATTTTGTTACATGGTTATAAGAAAAATTAAATTTAAAAAGCAGTATTCTTAAAAATTGCAAATAAAGTGAGTTGGCATAACTACACATAGAAGAGAACTAGTTCAATAATTTTAAAACATAAAATTTATATATCCTCACTATAACCTATATATAAAAAACAAAAAATGTGAAACAAAATTTTTTCAGTAATTTTATCATTTGTAGTAATGTGGTAGTAATTTGTAATAATGTAGATTTGTCTTTGAACCAAGGGTAAATCAAGTGAGTAATTATGTCAGTGTCCCACAGAAACCAGATTTTCGGTGCAGGTGAAAGAGATCTAGACAGTAAGATTAATGAGATTAAGTAAAAGATCCTTTAGCACTGAATTTAAAATATCAGTATAAACTCATAATTTATTTTATCTTAAAAAGTATATATATATTTTTAGCTCTGTCCATTAAAAAGGCCTAAAAACAATGATCAACTGGTAGCAACAAGTGTTCAAAATGCCCAGATTTTAGCCTCTAAAATCAGGGCTTTTAGAAATGACCGATTCCAGGTATGGAGCAGGAAAAAAAGAAATGTACAAGTTGGCTTGGAATAACCTGTCATCCAGGAAGAAAAGGAGGCCATTTAGCCTCTAGATATAAGGTGAGGGTCATGTCAAAAGGACATAGGGAATCAAAACGTTGTACACCTTAAATTTATACAATGTTATATATCAATTATATCTTAATAAAGCTGGGGGAAAAGGACATAGGAGCCCTCCTGAGGCAGCACCCAGAGACCGAAGATGGGAAAATTTGAGCATAGTAAGAGTAATAACTAAAATGGATCAAAACACAAAAAATGTGTTCATATCCATAAGTTCATAATAATATTAAAAAGAAAAATCATTAGTTACTTTTAGAGCATTTTAATGAATAAAACTCATTATTTTTGAAAACTGATAAAGGAAAGGAATCAAACACTTGTCCTACCTTTATTATAAATCAGTACCTTTGAGTAACCAAGGCTGATGAGGGGAATTTTCTCTTTACAGAAGTATTCCAGTTAATAAACAAAGGACTGATAAAGGCACAATATAACCCCTTTGCAACCTCCAATGAATAAATGGATCTAGGCAATGATAATTAATGTTGGGAACATCACAAAAAGACATTACATACCTTCTGAGGGAAGTACATAATAGCCCCAAACATTCTCTAGATCTAACTACCAATTTATCAGAAATACAGAGAAAAGAGGAACACAGGAAATGATACCATGGGGATGCAGTCACAACTTTTCAGGCTGTGGAAAGCTCCCCAGGAAAAAAGACATGGTTCCCTCAACAACAACAAAAATTTGCAAGAAAACAAAGAGCTAGAGAGGAAACCTATATATCAAAAGATACTAAAGAGATATAATCAATCCCCCTGTATGGACCTTACATGAATTACAATTCAAACAGATAAAATGAACAAAAACAAAACAAAACATGTTTAAGACAATCAAGGAAAGTGAGAACACTGAATCTGATGATACAGATGAAATAATACAATGTCTAGGATTTGCTTCAAAATAATCCAGGGGAAGGTAGGTGAGTGGATAGATGATATGAGACTGATCTGATGGTATATTAATTATTGCTGAAGCTGGGGTGAAAAAAAGGAGGATTGTCTTTAAGTAGATCTGACCATGGATTTTATTGTGGCAAACTCTTATTTCTGCATATGATTTCATTTGAAGCATACCTAAAAATACTCAGGGTTGCCATTCACACCTTTTTCTTTCTTTGAAAACAAGATTTAAAAAATGTAACTAAAACTGTTTTGCAAACAGCCTAACACTTAAAACACATAATTCTTCTATAAAGACATGTACACATACCCACAAAATCTGGATTGCCAGATTTGCTAAAATGTTGATGGGCAGACCTATAAAAATTTAATTTTTAGAAAATACCTTGTCTTTAAAAAGAAGCAGGGACTTCCCTGGTGGTGCAGTGGATAAGAATCTGCCTGCCAATGCAGGGGACCCAGGTTCGATCCGCGGTATGGGAAGATCCCACATGCCATGGAGCAACTAAGCCTGTGCGCCACAACTACTGAGCCCGCGTGCCATGACTACTGAAGCCTGTGCACCTAGAACCTGTGCTCCGCAACAAGAGAAGCCACCGCAAGGAGAAGCCTGTGCACCACAATGAAGAGTAGCCCCCTGCTCACCACAACTAGAGAAAGCCTGTGTGCAGCAACGAAAACCCAACAGAGCCAAAAATAAATAAAAAATTAAATCTTAAAAAAAAATTTTTTTCCAACCTTTAAAAAAGAAAATAAAAAGCAGCAGCTGCCATCATTAAACGTGATGTCAAACATTTTTTTAAAATCTTACTTTAAAAATGTATAACTTTTCCATAACAATCTTTTTAAAAAGGTTCCTTAAAACCAAGATGGTTCTGTAAAACTTGCCAACTGACAAAAATGAAATAAGTAATTTCAAAGATGCCAGAGTTTTGGACTTAACTACAATTTTACAGAAGAGGATTATTTGGGGGGGGCAGTTTTTAAAAATATTATTACATTTTTCTTATTCTTTTTAAAAATTTTTATTTGAGTATAACTGATTTACAATACATTATTAAATATAATTATTTACATAATTAAATAATTAAAAATAATTATTACAATTATTAAAAATAATTATTTTTAAGTTTGCACTGGGTTTTAGTTTATCATAGACACATTGGAAACCCCTGGGCTACATCTGGCTTGTAGACAAGTTGTTTGGCTTGCATAGCTTTTTAGGTTTGGGGGCTAGAGCAAAGGAGCAGCTACCTCTCTTGAGGAGAGGCATGGTGCCCTTCTAGTTCACCACAGTCCCCCACCTACTCCTTTCTCTGCATAGACTACAGGCCTGGTCTCCTTAGGCATGTGAGTTTTGTGTTCACTATTATTCTGAGGGAGGTTTTCTACTTGTTCTTAACCAAGAAGTAGAACAGAAAAAGGAGGAGATCTGTGACAGCCAATATTATTCAGTTTTGCACTTAAAAAATGCAAAATGCAAAAACCCCAGCATTCATTATTTTTACAGCACAGAAATAAAATGCTATCTGCATACTCTTAAATGCTTTTCCTTGCCAGAGCAGTAAGGCTTACCTTCAGATCAAGGCTGCTAAGGCTTATGACATCATCATCTTTTGCTCTTCGTTTTCTTTTCTATAAAAAAGAAAAAATTTTATTCTTATATAGAAGGCATGCATGTTAGTCCATTAAACAAAGACCACATACAACTAGAAAAATCAGTTTTAAAAAATGAAGTCTTAGGCTGTATTCATAAGAAAATTATTTTTGTGAGGGATGCCCATAAATTATCGCCAGCACATACTATATACTTTCTAAAAAGTCCCCTCTGACTAAATCATCCCTTGCTGTGAAGTGATTCCACCCTATTAAAAAACTTACTTATCTAAAGTTTTTCAGAACAGAACTCTTATGTAAGTCAAGTCTATACTTGTTAGAGAAAAAGTAAAATATGTTTTATATATAAAGATAACAAATTTCTTAAAAAAGGAACACATATTATTTATCCTATGGGGGGGTTGATTTCACTAGGAAAAAAATATCCTTTTCTCATGGCCCAAGTAATTAAGATTTGTTGCCTGAAGCAGGATTTATCAGGTGGAAAATGAACATGCATGTACCGGGAGTACCTTCCAGTTATCATTCATCACCTTCATTCAGCCCTACTGGTGCCAGTAGTGACAAAACTGTGTATATAGCTTTAAGTTCTGGTCCTTAATCAATACTGAAAAAGAATCCTTAAGTAACGTTTCTTCCCTTAAACCTCAAAATAACTTTTCAGGTTACTTGTGATACAGCCTAGCTCTTGTGAACTCTCAAAACTGACAAGCCAGGGCTCCCTTCCAGGACCTGGCCCCACCCTGAGGAGAAACTGTTGAGAGCAGAATCAACATAGAGCAGGATGGGGGCAACTGAGAAAAGGAAAGATAAAGTCCAGATAGAAGTGGGGGAAATATATGGAGCCTGGAAGTCTCAGAAGCAAGCCCCATGAAAACAACAAAAGAGGGAACTCTATGAAGTTAGAAAAGCTATCTGCACCAAGCCTCTTTGTAAAAGTTCAGGAAAACTAAATTCATATTAAAATGAACAGAAAATTCCCCAAGTCAAATTCTACACAAAATAACTGTAAGAAAAAAGAGAGAGAATAAGGGGCAGAATAACATCCCTACAGGGAATGAAGTCACCTCAAAAGGAAATGCTCACAGATGCAGAGCAAACCTATAAAATACTATTTCGAACTTAGCTAAAAAGACATTAAGAAAATGATACAAGACATGAAAGAACAATATAAATCAGAACTGGGAAAAACTAAAAAATGAGGTGACAGAACTCAAGAAATCTCTATTGATTCTAAGGTTATATCCAGAAGATGCAGCAAAGTATGAATAATATGATCCTAATTTTGAAAAGCAAACTAAACAAAAATCCTGCTTATGTGTATCTTATCTGTGAGGCTGTGTATTTGTGAATAATTATATGAGCAAAATATAGAGGGATACATACAATGTTGGTGACATGGGTTAGCGTGGAACTGGGGGAATGGAAGGACTTACATGGGGAGAAGAGAGGAAAGGGGGAGGAAACTGCCAAGCAAAAAGAAGATTGTACTAAGGGAAAAAAAGCATGTACAGGATCATACTTATGTATTTATATAAAATCTACACATGTGTGGGCATATGTATAAAGAAATTTAACAGATTGTAAAACATTCTACTGTATTTTCTTTTAACTATTTTAAAGTTTCATTTTTCATATTTGTATATTCAACCCATCTAGAATTTAGTTTTGTATGTATGTGGTATAAGGTAATTTGGCCAACTGTCCCCAGCCCTAACATCATTTGCTGAGAGCACCATTCTTTCATAACGCCTATGATACAATAAGTTCTCATAAGTCGGTTTCTGGGTTCTCTATTTCACTCCAACGGTCTATTTATCTACACTTGCACCCATATAATGCTGTGTAATTTCTGTACCTTTGGAGTGAGTCTTAATAGCTTATACGCTCAGTCATAATGCTCCCTGATGGGTACACTACTTTCCCGGTCCTGGGCCTTCTATTTCTCTGCATGAATTGGGATCTATTACATTCTAATGAGATTTCTATCAGAACAGCATTGCCTTTATGAATTAATTTGGGAAGAATGGACATTTTTATGCTATTGAGCCTTTCCTTGCATGAAATGGTATATCTGTCCATTTCATTAGGTGTCCTATGTTCTTTACTAATGCTTTCCAGTTTTTCCCATAAAAGTCTCACCCATCTTTTCATAGATTTATTCCTAGTTTAAAATTTTTTTATTTCAATAAAAGCATCTTTAAAAATTACATTTGTTGGGCTTCCCTGGTGGTGCAGTGGTTGAGAATCTGCCTGCCAATGCAGGGGACATGGGTTTGAGCCCTGGTATGGGAAGATCCCACATGCCGCGGAGCAACTAGGCCCGTGAGCCACAACTATTGAGCCTGCGCGTCTGGAGCCTGTGCTCCGCAACAAGAGAGGCTGCGATAGTGAGAGGCCCACGCACCGCTATGAAGAGTGGCCCCCGCTTGCCGCAACTAGAGAAAGCCCTCACACAGAAACGAAGACCCAACACAGCCAAAAATAAATAAATAAATTTTAAAAAATTACATTTGTTTGTTACTAACATACATACGTGCTATTGATTTCTTTTTATAACTTTTATGGCCTTGCTCAAACTCTTATTAGTCCTAATAGTTGCTATTAATATTCTCTTGGATATTCTATGTAGACAATCATATTGTCTCTAAGTAATGAAATCAGACTGTCTCTTCCTTTCTAATTTGTGTACCAGTTGTTTTCCTGTCCTACTGTGTTGGCTAAGAGCGCTAGTACAATGCTGAATAAATATGATGACAGCATGCTTTTTTCTAAATTTAAAGGGACTGTCACTATCATTTTATCATTATGTATGTTGTTTGTGGTAGGTCTCAGGCTAAGGAAGTTCTATTCTATCCCTGGTTTGCCAAGAATTTTATCATGATTGGGTGTTGATTTTATTTTTTCCACTCTTACTTCTCCTCTTTTCTTTGATTTACTCTATTGTTCTTTTTCTCACCTCTTGAGTGCTTAATTTTTGTTCTTTTCCCTTCTTAAACTATGTATTTAAAAAGTTATAAATCTCCCTCTTAGTATTCCTTAATCAATCACATTCCAAAAGTTTTAATACATGAACCGTTAGATATTTCTTTTGTCACAGAGACCTCTACACAAGTGTTTTCCCAAGTGAGATGCATCTGTCCCAGACGATATGCAAGGTAACTTTCCTGGAATACAGGAGGAAAATGTTAGAACTTCATTTTTATGTATTTCTTAATCCTTAAAAAATAAGCTTTACTAAAATTTAATACACAGATGATGAGCTCATCATCAACCACATTTAAAAATGTGAGTTAAAGATATGGCAATCTTATCAAATCCATTTTAGAAGTCAGCCCCAAACTGAAATTATCCCGACTATTTGAAATATACATTTATGTCCACTATCATTAATCTCACCCTAAGTGAGTACTGAGCTTTGAAATATTAGCTAATAAAGTTGCTACATACCTAAAAATTATAAATAAATATATCAGGGGTAATGCTCAAAATATTTTTGCTGATAGTCTTGCAAAATCAAATTTGGAGACACTTCTCTACTAGTTTTTCTGTTTAAGTTTAGGTTCTTCAACTAGTAAGGGAAAGGGACCAAGATGAAAAAAGTTTGAAAGGAAAATGTGGAACTGCATTAAAATCAGGAGACTCTTACCATGAATGCTTTACTGACCACTTAATGTATGTAAATGCTATTATTCACAGAAATCTCGAACAGGAGTCCCCAACAGAAAAACAAATTAAATACAGCAGAACAGAATACAAATGAAATGGCACATCCTCAATACATGCACATACGTAAAGTTTGGCAAACTAGAGGCAGAATCGTTTTTGCTATTTCCCCCAAATAAGAAGAGATAAGAATCATGTTCTATTTGTACATATTTTATTTATATGAGTATTGTGAAGTAATGAATATTTAATTATAAAATCCCCCAATTTTCTGGTGTCACTTTGCACAAGATTAGATGCCTCTGTAAAGTCTCATTCTAAAAATAATGGAGTCCCTCTATACTAAGATGACTAATAAAAGATTCATTCATTATATATATTATCTACAAGCATTTTTATATTTTTCAACCAAGAAAAAAGCTGTTAGAGTGTGTGCATAAAAATAGCCTCACGTTTCATTAATATAGTCTCTTAAGTTTAACACGGGTAGGGATGAGAGAAAGAATTGCATAGAGTTAAAGATGAATAGATCTGATACTTTTCAAAATATATTTTATATTTAATTGAAATAAAAATTTCTTTCAGTTTGTTAGCAGAAAAGAATTAAATTAGGCTGCCAAAGATGGTGATAGAAACTCTGTACTTCAAGGTTTTCAGAGGTATAGACAACTGAGCTGTACACCAGACTGAAACACAACCCAGGAATTAACTAATGTCTTGAAATAAAAAACCTAGGTGTCTACTCACCAAAGTGAAGTCCCAATGGGGGCCAGGTGTTAAAAATGTGAAGGAGCTACCTCTCTGAAGGGAATATCTGTTAACAGAAAATTCAAACAATAAATACACTGAGAGTAACTTCAGTAAAATAAAGCACTAGACAGATAAAAAGCTATCTTTTTCATAGTTTCAAAACTGTTCAAAGTAGCCTTATTAGTCATTCAATTGTAGAAATAAGAGGAAGGGTATGTAAAAAAGAAACCACAAAAAGTAAAAAATCAGGGTATAGGTTCTGGTCATTTTCAGAAACTTTACAAAAATGAAAGGAGCTTTATAAAATTAGTGAACAGATTAAGAGTATTTAAAGAAAATAATTCAAAACAAGCAGAGTTTATTCTAGGAACATACACATGGCTCAATAATATGAAATATATTTATACAATATACTGCACTAATAGGTTAAATAAAAACCAGTAAATGATGCAAAAATTACTTGATAAAATTCAGCATTCATGCTTAATATTTTAAAAATAAGAATAAAAGAATACTCTTATAATAAAACCTAAATGCATTTATTTTGTATTTCATGTTTAAATCTCTTCCATGTACTGATTTTTTTTAAAAAATTATGATTTAATAAACCAAATAAAAAGCTTTGAGTAACTATATAGGAGACAAAGGTCTCAAGTAAGATTAAAATTTGACTAGGATTTTTTCCTTTACTAGTAAGTGATACATTTTTATTCTGTGTCATCTTGTCATTCAATGTAAAGAAACAAAATAATCCTTATGACAAAAATCTGTCTTCACCTTTATAAAATATAAACCTCTATGTTTATAAAACATGTAGAAAATCACGAAACATAGCTAACACATGAAATAAATTTTATAAACTATATACTTATGAGAAAAGCAAAGGCTATTTATTCAGAGCTTGCTACGGCAAGGGAGATGGCCACCATCACTTGCGTTTAGGCAGACTCAAAGGCAGGCTGAGCAATGAGAAAGCTTTACAGTGGAAAAAAGGGAAGGCTTCTGGTGTACCCTGACTGGCAGGGGGAAGCTGTAGGCAGGCTAACTAGGACTAGGGCATCCTATGTGATTTACTGGGTGCAGATTTGATTTGCTCTAGTTGGTTTTAAGTTGGAAGCAAGGACAAAAATTAAGGAAGCTGGCAGCTACTGATCAAGTCCTGGCCATCTGGGGCTGATTATTACAGAAATTACTGCACTTAGCTTCCTGCATTGTCAGGCCATTGTCCACTTGTATATTCTGTCTCTCACCCTTGACCCTCATAAGGGGTCTATAAGTTACAGAAAACCACAGATGGCCATTATTTCTACAAATATTTAGAAGCTTAAATCAAACACAAAAACTTTTATAGTTTTCTAAGCTAAATATAAAGCAGAAGTTTATTTGACAAGGAACACAAGTGAAAATGGCTACAAGGAGAAAGAGGATAGCAAAATGGCTTCACAGAAGAATTAATACTTAAGTAATACTAAAGCTGAATCAAAGAGAAATAGCAATTAGCAAAGCATACAAGAGCCAGGAAGGCTCTTTGGGAAAGGGAATAGTACATGTTAAGGGGGAGTGAACTGAATTATATTCAGGAAACTGCAAGTAGTTCCTTATGTTTGAGTATCAAAAGAAATAAAAAAGGGCTAGATCATAATAAAGGGCCTCACATACAATCCTTAAAGAGTATGGACTTGATCTTGAATATGTACGGCAACTGTCAGCAATTGAGTTCTAAGAAAGAAGAAGGCTGGATTGGAAGAAGGCCACACTGGTCAGGAAGACAAGTTAAGAGGCAGTTCCAATATTGCTTACAACAGATGGTAAGGGGCAGAGGGGCAGCAGCAAGGTTAGAGAGGAAAAGCAGACCAGAGAGAGGGCTCAATGGCATAACTGGATGGAGAATTCTTTTCCTCCCTAGGCCTGTTCAGTTACTATTAAGGTTCCTGACATAGCGAAATAGGATGACACTAATAATAATTAGAAACAGTTGCACAAAGATCTTAAGTTTTTTTTTTTTTTTTTTGCGGTACGTGGGCCTCTCACTGTTGTGGCCTCTCCCGTTGTGGAGCACAGGCTCCGGACATGCAGGCTCAGCAGCCATGGCTCACGGGCCCAGCCGCTCCGCGGCATGTGGGATCTTCCCAGACCAGGGCACGAACCCGTGTCCCCTGCATCGGCAGACGGACTCTCAACCCCTGCACCACCAGGGAAGCCCCCAGATCTTAAGATATTTAAAGCAAACATTTCCTAAATAATTATTTGGAGCTCAAAAAAATTTTTGAGGGCCTCTTTAGTGGAGCAGAATAACCTAAGGAACTGATGATTTCTTGCCATTGCAGAAAAGTCAAGCAACAATGAAGAAAATAGCATGATTTTTGATAAAACACTAAGACATCAGCAATAAATTATAATTCACATGACTAAAGAATACATGGGGGGCTTCCCTGGTGGCGCAGTAGCTGAGAATCCGCCTGCCAATGCAGGGGACACGGATTCGAGCCCTGGTCCGGGAAGATACCACATGCCGCGGAGCAACTAAGCCTGTGTGCCACAACTACTGAGCCTGCGCTCTAGAGCCCGCGTGCCACAACTACTGAAGCCTGCGTGCCTAGAGCCCGTGCTCCGCAACGAGAAGCCACCGCAATGAGAAGCCCGCGCACTACAACGAAGAGTAGCCCCCGCCCGCTGCAACTAGAGAAGAGCCCGCACACAGCAACGAAGACCCAACGCAGCCAAAAATAAAAATAAACAAATAAAAAAAAAATAAAGAATACATGGATATGGTATTATAGTATACATAGATAATATCAATAATATTATAAGCAAATGCCAAAAGATTACAGGGAAATCAGGACCTTCATACCTTATGAGTCCACAGAGCACACTTTTTAAAAACACTCCTCTAGGTAAGTGCTATCATATACTACACAGTTAAAAAGAGCCCCAGTAGGGACTGGGTTGAGAAGCAACAATTATGATTTCCCAGATTATCTTTAATGTAATACAAATATTCATTACAAAGTAGTAATCATAGTGGCACTTAAAACAGTCAATAAACACTTCCTTTTGGATATAAGACAAGTATTAAGGAGAACACAAAACCAAAGCTATTCATTTCTTTATTCCCTAGAATTGTCCATACTGACCTCAGAATGAATCTGATGTTTGAAAGCTGGAAAGAATTAGCTGTTCGGAATTTTAAACAGGTCAACAAACTGGAAAAATATTTCCAATTGGATGGCAAGATTCTTTCCAGCACCAGTTGTAATCAGCTTTACAGTAATGCTATTTTTTCCTATTTCAGTAACAAGTACCTATTTATTTTGAAAACTCATGTAAAACAGGAACCCAAAAAACAAATTGTGCCCTGAAAGCATGTGAGTCAGTGCCGGCTTTCAAAAATCTTGGAAAGATATATAATCATTTTTTCACAGGGGTCAGACTCAAAATGTAATACAGCTATTTTAAATCCTTGTGGGAAAAATTTTTGATTTCATAAAACATTAAAAATGGCCTTTCTAGAAGATACCCAGTACAGTCCATTTAAAAGGGAGCTCAAAGGCTGAAATAAGAAGTGACAGTTCTTCATCTTTTCAAGAATTTTTGTCCAATCCTTTTTTTCATATATCCAAATAATTATAACATTTAAAGCATAAAATAAACTAATACCTAAAGGAACTAGCTTGGTATATTAATTGTGTTTCCTACTAACCCCATTGTGATTATTCCTTGGCCTCTAACACATTTCCTTTTGTATCACTTGGTGTGTTTTCAAACTATTATTTTTACACTAAACTAAATTTAGTCTAAACAAAGCGTAATTAAAATGGCAAAGTTGATGTTCAAAAGAAAATCATCCTGTTATTTCATTCTTAAACCGAATTGTATTTTCAGAGATTATGACTTGTGTCACTGTCCTCCTCTATCATGGCAGGTAATTAAGAGCTGAATTGGATTTATAATGGCAGATTTATAAATGGCAACATTTTCATAAAGTGTACCAGACAATATAAGTGACTATTCTAATTAAGAAGGAAAATAAACCACAAAAATATAAAGATACTGGCTTATAATAAGATAGGTATTTAAGGTTTTACAATGAAAATAACCAAAATGAGTTAGCAAAGTAATGTTTTTTTAAAAAGTAAGCTAAATAGAAGGGCTAATGATAGGAGTATAGCAGAGTAGGTCACTGAAATTAGCAAAAAAGAAGACTTGAGGCATAGGGGCATTTGAAATATGACAAAGTATAACTGAAAAGTTTTTGGATGCCTCCAGATCTGTTAAGAAAAATTACTTCCTATGTGAAAACAAGAACACAGTATTACTGATATGCAGCTGTTGGGTGCAACTCAAACACATTTCTCAGCCTGATTACAAACAACTATACGTAACTCACAGATAGCTAAATTAAAAATGTAATCTGTAAATGCCAAAGGTACCATGAATGCATCAATCTTATAGAATGAATGGTGTAAACTATTCTTTATAGATAACATTTGTTGGTATTTAGGGTGCTGAACTACTCAGTGTCTCAAGTGCTTTGCAAATTAGACAAACAATGACAAAATTCACTTATCTGGGTTTAATATCTGAGGAAGCAGACATCTCCTACTGCTTTGACTGCTTAGCATCTTAAGGGATTGTCTCCTCTCCACTTCGGAAAGAGCCTGGTGGAGCTGATAATCATGTAGACTATCTCCTCTACCACACTGGGGTTTTCTCACCTGTATCTGAGAGTCCCAAGTAACAGATACATCTTGGAACATCTCTAGTCCAGAACACAGCTGAGCATCTAGAAACCAGCATGCACACACATTCCAGACATCTCAACATCCTACACTAATACTCAAGGCTATCATTCAATGCCTTTGCGTTACGAATTTCTAATATACTTATCAGGTTGCCTTGCCCACAGCATCAGATTCAGGAGACAGGGTACAGGGGATAATGCCAGCAGCAAGTAATAGTGAGGGAAGAGAAAAATATCTAAAAGCTACTTCGTTAAAAATCTAGTAGCCTTTGGAAAACAGTTTGGCAATTCCTTAAAAGGTTAAACATAAGCTTACCATATGACTCAGCAATTCCAGTTCTAGGAATCTACCCAAGAGAAATGAAAACATATGTCCACACAAAGACTTGTATGTAAATGGTCACAGCAGCATTATCCATAATAGTGAAAACTGGAAACAATTCAAATCTCCAGCAACTGGTAAATGGAGTAACAAAATGTGGAATATTCATTTCATATAATGGAATACTATTTAGCAGTAAAATGGAATGAAATACTGATACATGTCATAATATGGACAAACTGCAAAACATGCAAATGCAAAAGATTATATATTGTATAATTCTATTTATAAGAGATGTCCAGAAATAGACATTTATAGACATGGAAAGCAGATTAGTGGCTGCCTAGGTCTGGGGGTAGGAGCAAGGACAAACTGCAAACAAACTTGAGGGAGTATTTGGGATGATGAATGTTCTAACAGTGAACTGTGTCTATAAATTTACTAATAATCACTGAACTGCACACTTACAATGGGTGAATGTTATGACATGTAAATTATATCTCAATAAAACTGTTAAAAAGTACAGTCATTTCAATGTGGGAGGAAACAGCCTTAGGAGCTAGGTGGGGGCATCCTTTTATTTTCAGCAACTAGTAATATAAATAGTAATAATAATGACAATCCGGGATTATCAAGGATTGGCTCAATTTGTGTTTATATGCCCTAATTTAGTTTTTTAAATGTTCTGAAAAATAGTCCATCCAAAAAGTTAAATTCCCTTAAAGGCAACAGGAATCATCAGCTCTAAGTTAACAGAACAGCTAGCTTGGCTTAAGAATATACCTTTAACCCTGGATGTCCATTCTACAAATTCATCAGTTTCACTAGGAAAACAAAAGTCAAAGATCTAGCATTGTGCTGTTACCAACTATACTGTACCACCTCTACAAAAACTGACAACAGAGGATATTGCTAAATATTCCTTGATAGAGGGTAAGTAAGTTATAGCTCTAGTGCTTCCTGCAGAAAACGAAAATAATGACACAAGATTTCTGGAGTATTTGCTGTGTCTAGGTACTATTCTAATGTTTTACTTGAATTACCTACCATAATTTTCACAACCTTATGAGACAGATACTATATGAAGTGAGATTTAAAGAGATTAATCACAGCCTTATGAGATAGATACTAATAATGAGCTAGACACTATGAAGTGAGACTTAAAAGAGATTAAGTCCTCAAGAGCAAGAGTTTGAACCCAAGGAGCCTGACTGTAAAGCCTAAACTCTTTAAACGCTAATGTTTTATTTGGCTGTGGGTCACAGTCTCAAAGAGTGTACATTCCCAGAGAAAATAATTAGCTGAGTCAAAGCTGGGGCTAGAACAAACACAGTGTCAGGAAAACTGGGCCAGAAAAGCAAGCCGCCTTCTGAGCTATGGGCTGCGTGGTGGGGCCCAGGGCTGCCTGAGGACAAGACCCTGGCCTATTACTACCCAGAACAAAAAGAGAGGGACGGTGGCGCAGGGGTTAAGACTCCACGCTCCCAATGCAGGGGGCCTGGGTTAGATCCCTGGTCAGGGAACTAGATCCCACATGAATGCCACAACTAAGGAGCCCACCTGCCACAACAAAGACCCTGTGCTAATTAATTAATTAAATGAAAAAAAATAATAAATAAATAAAATTTTTAAAAAACAAAAAAAATCAAAAAGAGAGGGACAGAAGAGGAAAAAGGAGCCAGAGGCCTGCCACATAAGAGGCAGCTGCACAGAAAGCTTACACCCCAGTGGATTCCAGACGTCTCCACTCTTTTCTCCCTAATTATCTTGCCCCTGCCATATCCTGTAGTAGTCATCACACACATTATGTTCAAAAAAATTTATTTACATGCAAATGTGTGTACACATGTACGTACACACACACACACACACACACACACACACGCTGCCTAGTTTCACTATGAATTCCTGACCACAAATTTCAAGTGATCCTCAGTTCTGCTCAGCAACGCTATTAGATTTCCCTTGTCATTTCCTCGCCTACCCTCTGAAATAACTATTTCAAACCTTTCTCTCTTTACTCTTCCAATACTCCTTCCCCACCCCCACCCCACTAACAGCTTTGACTCTGCACCTTATTATATTATACCCTACATATTTACACTGTCCAGTCTACCAACCATAGACCTTTTCTTCTCTCTTGTTATAGTGGATAAGCTCTATTATTTAAGGCCAAGCCTTCCACTTGTACACTGGGTCATATCCCAGTGTCCCATATCCAAGGATATGGGTCATATCCTTGTTTCTCTACTCTACTCTACTCTTAAAAGCAGTCAGAGACAAAGAATAAGAATTAGATATTAAATATAAATGAATCAAGTGTAACGATACAAATTCCAGGAGAATATCCCTTCTGAATAAGGGAAAATGGCCAGTGTAATAAGGTTGTCTTGAGGAAAAGCAATTGTGTGATCAATCAGGTTGTGAACCAAATTAGCTTTGCAGAGAACAATATTTTTACTTGAGAGAATGACTAACAGATAAACTGTCATTTGGACTTGAGTATTTTGCGGACATTTATCTATAATGAAGTATTGCTGCTGCCAATGATAAAAATTTGAGCTTTCAAATGAAAATCAGAATTTTTTGAAAACTGTACCCATCACTATGAGCATGGCATCCTCCCAATACTTAAAAGCTTTCACATGAGATTGGTGGTACTATTAATAATTGTGATTTTCTGATAGCATGTAACAGTATGTATCAACCTTTAGAAGATTTGCTTAACTCCCTGTGCCAATATTTTCCAAATGACAAATGCATAATGTCACAAAATCAAGGATGGGTAAAATAGATCTATTCAAAGTTTTAACAGACCAATGGATTTTAATGTAACAGAGAATGAAAAATTCATTGCTATGGTTTCAGATTCTAAATTCCAGTCACCTGTTAAGAAACTACCACTTGTCAAGCTCTGGTATATTACCAAAGAATATCCTCAATTACCTGAAAAGCCTATTAAAGTACCCATGCCTTACTGAACTGAAAATCTATGTCAGGGCAGATTTTCTTTATCTACTAATATACTTCATTCTTTATATACTTCAACTTTATACATTGCAACACATTATATACAAGGCGATATAAGAATCCAGCCCTCCTCTGTTAAGCTAGATTATCAGTGATGTCAAACTTATAGAACTGCTGCCCTAGAGAAAACCTGCACAGATACACAGAGGAAATGTACCAAAAACAACAACAAAAAAGAAACTAAAAACCAAATATACTGTATACAATATACCAAATAAACTCCATCTGAATTATGAAAAGAGATTTTAAAAACTATTATAGCTAATGATATTTCATTGTATAAAAGTATAATGTATTTAATTTTCTTGTTTTTTCTAAACTTATTATAAAAATGTGTTGTGATATACTTCCTTGTACACACATCTACATATGCTATGCAACTGCTTTCTTAAGATAAATCCCTATAATTGCTTGGTTTAAATATACACCTTATTAAAATGTTGTTTTATCTACCAGATTTCGCTCCAATATACATGCAGTGAGAGTACCAGAAGGAAAGGAGAGAAAGGAGCAGAAAAAAATATTTGAAGAAATAATGGAGCAGCAGAGCGGTGACAGGAGGAGGCAGAGGAGGGAGACCTCTAGGGAGGGTCTGCCCGGCACCGTCCCCCTCGCCACAATGCCCGAGCTGCCGCCATGGCTGCCGCTGGAGGAGGAGTAGAACATGGCTCTACATTCAATATTTTGCAATAAACAATAATGGAAAAGAATCTGAAAAAGAATATATATGTATAACTGAATCACTTTGCTGTACACCAGAAACTAACACAACTTGTAAATCAACTATACTTCAATTAAAAAAAAAAAAGACAACCCACAGAATAGGAGAACATATCTACCTGCAAACAATGTATCTGGTAAGGGACGTGTATCCAGAATAAAGAGTTCTTATATCTTAATAATAAAAAATATAAATAACCCAATTTTAAAAATGGGCAAAGGATGGCTCACTAAAATTGGCCACATGATTCTATTCATGTGAAATGTCCAGAAGAGGGAAATTCATAAAGACAGACAGTAGATTAGAGGTTGGGGTAAAGCAAGAAAGGAGTGTTGGGGAGGGGGATGAATAACTAAAGGGTATGGGTTTTCATTCTGAGGTGAAGAAAATGTTCTAAAATTGCCTGGTGATGGTTGCACACGTCTGTGAATCTATAGGACAACAATGAATTATACACCTCAAATGGGTGAAACTATAGTATGTGAACAATGTTTTTAAAAAAGGTGATATTTTCCTGTATGTTTTTTTTTTTTTTTTTTGTGCTACGCGGGCCTCTCACTGTTGTGGCCTCTCCCGTTGCGGAGCACAGGCTCCAGACGCTCAGCGGCCATGGCTCACGGGACCGGCCGCTCCATGGCATGTGGGATCTTCCCGGACTGGGGCACGAACCCTGCATGGGCAGGCGGACTCTCAACCACTGCGTCACCAGGGAAGCCCATCCTGTATGTTTTTTGTCTTTCAAATCAGTGTATAGTGAGTTTGTCTAGAAAAAGTTATAATATTTACATTGTCATATACATCAATCTTTTTCATTACGATTTCTGGATCTGATGTTATGCTTAAACAGTTGTCTTGCCCCACTATTAACTGACACTATCTTGTCAAACTTCACATGTTCTTGTAGATGATCTTACATCCTCTCCCTCCAAGGTTCTTCTAACTTCATTATTCTCCTCATGCTGCCTTTGCCACCACCCTTTTCTCAGCTGACACCATTTCCAACCTCACACAAAAAATAGAACCCTGGTGGGAAAGCCCTCAAATTCCTGCTTACAACATACCCCATCCCCCAAACTTACCTAGCTCTTAGCCAGGCTAGATTCTCTACCCTTAATTTGGATTCCACCCTTTTCTGCCTTGCTGGTCACTTGTTTCATCATCTTTTCTCTCTTGTCTCTTCAACCTCTCCCTGTACTTGCTTATTCCCCACCGCCCCCACCCCATATCAAGTTTACCTCTTCTTAAGATTCTACCCCACAAGCTTGCGTTGCCTCCATTATTCTTTCTTGCTCTCCAGTTGCAGCGAGAGTTCTTCAAAGTGGAACCCACACTTTGCGTGTCAAGTCCTCCTATCTCATTGCCAGCCATCAGATTCAAACACTCATCTAGGCTACTGCAGATAGAGTTCCCACCAATTCATCATCTTCACTTGGGGATTTTTAACTTGGTATCCATAGTTGGGCTGCAAGGGTCCACAAATCTGAAATTTTATGTATATGAGCACTTTTTAGGGAATAGTTTTCCTAAGATTTACTGTCATGGCATACAAGGTCCCTTGATGATGCGACTCTTACTTCTTCAGTATAATCTCTCATCACTACCTCCTCTGGGTCTGAGTCCTCTCTCCTACACAACTAGCGTCAAGCCACAGTGAACTAGTTACGATACCTAGAACTCATCATGCTCATTTGCTTAAGGGCCTTTTAACATTTAACATCCTTCCCCCATATGATGTCACCCATTTACACCTACGGTCTAAACTGGTCCTCCAAGACTCAGGGATTACTACAGGGAATCATCTCCTGTCCTCTCCAGTCAGGGTAAGTTCTCCTTTTATTTGCATCTATGGCATCATATATATACAGCTATAGTAACTGTTGTCATACACTATTATAATTATTAACTTTCTTCCCTATATCATTATAAGTTCTTCCAGAATAAGGACAGTTTTTTCCATCTCCATACTCCTAGTGTCTAATGCTCACATATTTCCGGAACAAATCACACTGCATTCTCTTCTCAACCCACTACAAACATTCTAAATTCAATATTTTAACTGTTTCATGGAAACTATCCGAGGTCAATATGCTCTTCTCATTAGCAGATTTAATGGTCTTTTCATTCCTTATCTAACTAAACTTTCCAGTCCTTCCTTATAAGTCACATTTGACATAGTTTCCCATGTCCTTTCTCAAAATCCTTTCTTACATTTGGCGTCCTGGATCCTGAGCTCACTTGGCTCTTTCTTACCTCACCAGCTGTTCCTCTGAGCATCCTCATTACCCCGACCTTTAAATGTGGGGAGTGCCTCAGGGTTAAGTCCCCAATCTCTTCATTTTTTAAAAATAAATTTATTTATTAATTTATTTTTGGCCACGTTGGGTCTTCATTGCTGTGCGCGGGCTTTCTCTAGTTGCGGTGACCAGGGGCTACTCTGCCTTGCAGTGCGTGGGCTTCTCATTGCGGTGGCTTCTCTTGTTGTGGAGCATGGGCACTAGGCGCGCGGGCTTCAGTAGTTGTGGCACGCTGGCTCTAGAGCGCAGGCTTAGTAATTGTAGTGCACGGACTTAGTTGCTCCGCGGCATGTGGGATCTTCCTGGACCAGGGCTCACACCCGTGTCCCCTGCACTGGCAGGTGGATTCTTAACCACTGTGCCACCAGGGAAGCCCCCCAATCTCTTCTTTATTCAGACTCACTATCTAGATGACTTTGCAATGCTGTGATTTCAAGTCTGCTTGCTGACAACCCCCCGATTTATACCTGGTTACACAGATGCATTCACTTTATGAAATTTCACTGAGCCAAAAACATTTATGATTCATGCCCTCTTTCATTCGACTGTTACACTTCAATAAAGCATTTTTTTTAAAAAAAGAGAAAAAAGCAGAAAAAGAGAAAAGAAAAAGGAAAAAAGAAACTGGTGTGATGAACTCCTTAATAAGAGTCTTATAACATATCCCAAGGCAAACTCCCCAGGTCTTTCCTTTGTAGGAACATGGAAACCCATTCTTCTGGTGCTCAGACCAAAAACCTTGGAATCATTCTTCATTCCTCTATTTCTCTTAACTCCACATTTAATCCATCTGCAAATCCCGTCAGCTCTACTTTCAAAACACATCCCAAATATGAATATTTTCCACCACATCTACCACTCGGATGTTTCAACTGCAATGGCCTCTTAGTTGGTCTCTCGGATTCTATCCTTGCCACGTAACAAAGTGATCCTCTTAAAAGACAGATCACATAATTTCCTACTGCTTCCCAACCACGGATTCAAATTTAAAGTCCTTTTGGCAGTCAACCATATACTACCCGATCTGGCCCTAGTCATCTCTCCGACCTCATCATCTACCTTTCTGCCCTCTGTTTCACTCCACTCTAGTGACCCTGGCTTCTCTGCAGTCCTTGAACATACCATATAGATTCTACTTGCACTTACTGCCTTTCTCCCCAAATATTCACATGGCTTTGTTCCTTAATTTCTTCAGATCTCTGCTTAAACATCATCGCTATCATCAGAGAGGCTTTTCCTTGTGATGTTTTAAAAACAGCAACATGACCCTCTCCTTATCTCTATCCCCCTTAGTATGCCTCTTCACAGCAATGACCACCTGATATTTTATTATTTATTTCATTATTGTCTTTCCTCCCCAAGCAGACTTTAAGCTTCAGGAGAGCAGGGAGTTCATCTGTTCACCAGAATTCCCAGTATCTACAACAATGTCTGGCACTAGGTAGGTGCAATGAATTTAACACTGCCCCACTTGATGTTTTTGAAATTCTATGTTCATTTTCCCTTAACTAGGCTTTCCCGATTCTTTCCCGACTCTCCTATTTCTCAGTCTCAGAGATGATGACATCTCTCTCTCTGCTCTTTCACTTCTTCTTAAACTAGGCTGTAATCAGTATAAAAGTTTCAGGCAAGGGTTATCGTAAACTTCAAAATAAAAATCAGTATCTAATGAAAGATACTGTTCTCTCTGCATGATAACTTACAATGAGTTTATAAATGCCTTGTCCATGAAAGTAAGGTGTTTTCCTTTCTCTCAAAAAGGGATTGGCGGACCTCCCTGGTGGTGCAGTGGCTAGGAATCTGCCTGCCAGTGCAGGGGACACAGGTTCGATCCCTGGTCCGGGAAGATCCCACATGCCGCAGAGCAACTAAGCCTGTGTGCCACAACTACTGAGCCTGTGCTCTAGAGCCTGTGTGCCACAACTACTGAGCCTGTGCTCTAGAGCCCCTGAGCCACAACTACTGAGCCCATGCACCGCAACTAGTGAAGGCTACGCGCTCTAGGGCCCATGCTCCGCACGAAGAGAAGCCACCGCAGTGAGAGGTCCGTGCACCTCAATGAAGAGAAACCCCTGCTCGCTGCAACTAGAGAAAGCCTGCACGCAGCAACCAAGACCCAATGCAGCCAAAAATAAATTAATTAAATAAATTAAAAAAAAAAGGGATTGGCACATGCAGGCATGACTGGAATGTAAATTATGTAAGGAACTGTAGTTTATCTCAAGTAATAATGTGAAGTGGACCACAGTGCTTCTGAAAAGATGGAGCAGAGGTGGAATTATAGATAAAAATCAACAAATAACAGTTAACATTTGTTGAGAGCTCTCTGTGTATGGGGTTACACACATGACCTCACTGAATTTCACAACTTACAGGAAGTGGGTACTATTATAATCCCAGTTGACAGATGAGGACACAACTTCAGGGATGTAAGGTCCAACCGCCAGTCACTGGAAACCCACCCCCTGCAAAACCGTGAGGGGAAAGACACGCCTTTAGCACTTTTTCACCCTCTCCTCTTGCAGACACAGCCTCTGAAACCCTCGGCTAGTGTCCTTCCTTTGTAGACACACGGGACAGAATGTGAAATGTGTCAACAGCTAAAAAGTCGGCGACCATCCTCTTTGCTCTCTTTACCCAGGAGGCTGGGGCCGTGAGCTGCGCTGAGCACCGACGTGGCCAAGGCTCCAAAGGAGAGACTCTGACCTCGGCAAAACTTTTCATATTAATGCTCGTTTTTAGGCTAAAAGTTTGCTGTCTGGTAGAAGTCCTCTGGCTCCAGGGACGATTCCCGTCCCCCGACCCCGCAGTTCCCCGGGGGCATTTAGGAACCTTCCCAATTCCGGCCCGAAACCTGATGGATGTTTAGAGGATCTCCAAGGCCACCTGAGGGAGGTGGGGAAGGAGACTGGAGGGAGGGGGAAGGGGAGAGGTAGGAAGGAGAGGAGTGGGAAAAGGAAATAAAGGACCCGGGAGAAGATGATAGGAAGAGGGGTAGGAGGGTGAGAGGAGGGGGACGAGGAGGAGGAAGGAAAAGAAGGGGGAGGAGAAGGAAAGGGGGGGAGAAGAGGGAGGGGGGAGAAGGGGGAGGAGAGTAGGCAGCCCGGCCCTCCCCTGCCCCTCCCCTCCTCCCACCCCCTCCCCAACCTCGGACCCAACGCTAGGGGTCCCCAGGCGCCGCCGCCCCCAGCGCTCACCTGTCATCTGGCCCCGGCCCGGGGGTGTCGGCCGAAGGCTCTGCGGCGCCGCCCGCGCTGAGTCCCGGGGCCCGGCGGCTTCGCCTCCGCGGCCGGCTCTGCTCCTGGGCCGCCAGCTCGGGCTCCATGGCGTGAAGGGGGCGGCGCGGTGGCCGGGTGCCCGGGAGGCCCGCTGGGAGCCGCACGGCGCCCGGCCGCTTCGGCCCGGAGAAGAGTTCCTGTCAGGAGGGCGCCGCCACCGCCGCCGCCGCCATCGCCATCTTCCGGGGTTTGAAAATGGCGGCCGCGCGGCGACCAGCCAATCAGGGGACGGCGTGCGGTTGCTAGGAAACGTGGAGTCCCGCCCCTCTCCTCCTACCTCCAGGCGCTTAACTTCATAGAAGCTAGAAGGGGAGGGTAGCCGAGGGGGTCACCCTGCTGAAAACGCGTGACCTGGGATTTAGTTCTGACTCCATTCCTAAATCCCCAAGACCCGATTAGTAGTTCACAGTTCACTAGGACTTTCACCACAAGCCAAGGCAAATTGGAAGCATTTTAGAACTTTCTTAGCGTGTGGGGAGAGGTTGAAAGTAAAATGAGGTTTGCACACGCTGAATTATTCATGTGAGATAAATCCCCGGTCACCAAAGGTATTGGAAAAATGTGTTCTCAGGGCTCTCTCTAGGAAACCAGTAAATCTGATTATGAGACCTCCTGTCTCCAGAGCAGAAGAGTCCAAGTGCCTTCATCCTCTAATTATAAGAAGGCACTACAGCACGTAAAGGACCTTCTCAAATAAAAAAGAAAATTGTTAAATAGCACATTCTTTGGTTTAAAATACTGCTTTCTTTATGTCAAAGGCTTTAAAAATCACCTCCCCTTTCACACTCTGATTCCCTTTCTGGGAATCTATCCTAAGAAATAAAATTGTATATACATTGAAGGGTAGCAATATATGCCACCTTAAACATGCTGCTTTGGAAGGAGGATTATTTTTAGCTGCAGGCACTTGAAGAACACCAGGTGCAAGAAGCGCCTTCTGACCTCCCCCCTTCTTCATAAAAGCAGGAGATAAATCTCCCCTCTGATAGCGGCCCTCCCCATATCAGGAGGATGGGGGGAGTCAGAATTCTCTACAAACAGAAATTGTTTAAATAACTCTTATCTTCCTTTGGTCTCCCCGTGTATTTTACTTACTCTTCCACAATTCCCTCTCATTGTCCAACCTCGTACATAAGCACTAAGGTTTTGCTCCTTCTTTGGGTTTTTATTTTCCTATGGAGGATCCTCTGTACATGTAAAAATCTGTTTGCTTTTCTCCTGTTAATTCAAATTCTGTCTTTTTTTTTTTTTTGCGATACACGGGCCTCTCACTGTTGTGGCCTCTCCCGTTGCGGAGCACAGGCTCCGGACGCGCAGGCTCAGCGGCCATGGCTCACGGACCCAGCCGCTCCGCGGCATGTGGGATCTTCCCGGACCGGGGCACGAACCCGTGTCCCCTGAATCGGCAGGCGGACTCTCAACCACTGCGCCACCAGGGAAGCCCCTCATACATTCTTAATACAAGAGGAGGATTCTTTCTTAAAGACATTTGTGATTTTCAACCTAGGTATACGTCGCAAGCAGATTTGGATAAGCTTTAGAGAATTCATCGGTAGTTGTGCACAGACTTTATCACAGGGTGTTCAGGTAGGCCCATCACAGCTCCTCTGACACCAGAGAAGTGAAAAACTGAAAAGAGGCTGTGCTGCTTTAAGTGTCTCAGCCCTCAGGTAGAGTCACTTCCTGCCCTTTGATAAAGCTTACCTGGGCGGCTCCTCCTGTCAGTACCACTGGGCAGTGGGGCACCTGCAGATCAACATGGTAAGTGGCTTCTATGTTGCTGACAGTGTTGCTGTCAACAGTTGTAGCAAATTTTTTTCATCACGTGTGTCTCTCTTTTCCCCCACCAAACAATTCTTCATGGATTCCTGACACAAGAGAAGAAATTTTTAAAGAGGCATTTGTTTCTTTAAATATCTGTGTTTGGATCAGATTTGAATCTGCTCTGAATCTCACCTATTCATCTATAATTCTGCTGCTTTTAGGACAAGCTTTGTTGATTTGTAGTGGTTCACTGCCTTTAACGGAAGCACTGAGGCAAGATCCTCTCCTTCCTTTAGTTTTTACATTTGCTTTAGACTGAGTGTGCTGGTTTTTCTGTAGAAACCGGTGGCTTCGTTTTTAGTAATGCTTTCAGAGTTTCTGGGAACTTCAGACCCAGGTCACCGTTGCTGAGCTCATAAATGTGAGGCTGGGTGAAGGGCAGGGACCTCTATGTTGTCCTCTCTTGAGTCTAGTTCTTTGAGGACAATAATTAATACAGTTACTTACAATAATTCTGTTTGGGGACCACCTCTTATGATCCACTTTCCTTTCACTCTCGGTTTTTTATTTCTTTTTTTAATTGACGTAGAGTCACTATACAATATTATGTGTTACAGGTGTGCTATATAGTGATTCACAATTTTCAAAGGTCATACTCCATTTGTAATTACTATAAAATACTGGCTCTATTCCCCATGTTGTACAATGTATCCTTGTCACTTATTCTATACCTAATAGTTTGTACCATTTAGTCCCCTACCCCTAAATTGCCCTCCCCCCTTCACTCTCCCCTCCGCTAACCACTAGTTTTTCTCTATATCTGTGAGTCTGCTTCTTTTTATTATATTCACTAGTTTCTTGTATGTTTTAGATTCCACATATAAGTGATATCATACATGTTTGTCTCTGTCTGACTTATTTCAATTTTTCAAGTCCATCCATGTTGCTGCAAATGGCAAAAATTTGTTCTGTTTTAATGGCTGAGCAATATTCCATTGTGTGTGTGTGTGTGTGTGTGTGTGTGTGTGTGTGTGTGTATACCACTTCTTATCCATTTATCTGTTGATGGACACTCAGGTGGCTTCCATGTCTTGACAATTGTAAATAATGCTGTTATGAACACTGGGGTTCATGTATCTTTTCGAATTAGTGTTTTTGTTTTTCTCAAATATATACGCAGGAGTGGAATTGCTGTTTCATATGACAGTTCTCTTTTTAGTTTTTTGAGAAACCTTCAAACTGTTTTCCACAGTGGCTGCACCAATTTATGTTTCCACCAACAGTGTTATTATCTCTTATGTTCCAGTCACAGTAATTTTTAGTCTTAGAATTTTTAATTCTTAAATGAAAGCAAGCATTCGAATTGCTTTTTCATCTTTGATCTTCTCACCCCATTGGACTTTCTCTCCAACATTTTAAGGATGTTTATTTTATATTGTTTTGCTCTTAAAAATTATGCCTTCCTACATCAGGGATCCTTGCAGTAATGGAAATGCTCTGTCTTGAGTGTATCAGTTTTGATATTCTGGGTGTGATCTTGCAAGATATTTCCACTGGAGGAAAACAGGTAAGGGATCCATGAGCTCTTTCTGCATTATTCCTTATAACCACACATGAATCTACAATTCATATTTATCTCAAAATAAAAAGGTAATTAAAAAACTGTGCTGTCCTAGTAATTCCCAATAAGCTTTAAAGCAGCATTTATGAATGTGCTGTGATATCACTACTGATATTCAGTGGGCATTTGACAGTCTTTATTTTATATAGTGTGACTAATATTTTAACAGATAGTTTGGAAAGGAGGAAAAGGCTAAGAATAAGGTGGAGATAGCCTTCTGTCCCCGGGACACAGTTATGAGATAAACTCAGCTGCTTCTCAAACCAGGATGGGCAAGATTGGTCCTTCTTTGGCCAAGTATTCCTGCCAAGTTCAAAAAGCTGTTTCCCTCCTATGTCTGTATCACTTGGGAGAACAGTCCCCATGAAGATCAGCAATTGTTTTTCATGTTGGCGATTATTTTTACTGTGAATATTAAGAGCAAGTACCCTGTGTGCATGACCTGTTGGACTGGGTGGAAAACAGCCGTGGAAGGATGTTGTGAGAGAAATCTACATGCAAGTGGTTTTAATGACGCAGAAACAAGGAATTCGCCGCCCCCCTCCACCCCCTCCACCCCCACCCCTCCGCCACTTTTAAGTTTGTACCTAAATCTAGGAATTGGGGTAAGTTTTGATCTGATCACAGTAGCTAATGTACTGAGATCATCTTAAGTCCTTTGGGAGGAGAGAGGATTGAAGCTGTGCTTTACAGACTCAGGTGTTAGAAGGCTGTTGATGATGGAATATGTTGTTTTGATTTTTCTGTGCCAGATAGAGGTTGGAAAAATTGGTTGGTACTAAGTGAAGTGCTTTGTAAATTGAGTTCACTTCCTTTGTCGTGAGAGACATGGTTGCATACAAAAGAAATCAAAGGGAAGTTCTACTCAGGTAATGAACTTGAATTCCTCGTAAAGCACAGAGTTCTGTGTTATGCCCGTGACTCAAGGAGACAAAGTACAGGGTTTTTATGGCTGAGCACAAGCAGAGTGAGCAGAGTCTGGGTCAGATGGCAGGGCTGTGACTGGCCACAGAGACCTCCTTCCCCTCGTCCAATCGGTGGTCTTTTTGTGGTTGAATCTCAGACCTTGGGAAAGTGCAGCCACGGAGGAGGAGGGCAGTGTTGCCTATCAGCATATCAGGCAGACAGCCTGAAGGGTCCTGATGATGCAGTAAACAGACTTCTCACCCTGTAAGACCCTCTGCACAGACTTGTTCCATGACCATTGGCAATCAAAACACAACGATATTAAAGCCAGCAATTGCTGTCCCTTTAGATTTTTAGGATTTAACTTTTTCTCCCCTCTCTTAGATGAGTAGATATTTAAATTACAAAAAAAAAAAGTTATTTGCCTTAAAACAAATAAAAGTGAATGGTAATTTAAAAGTGGGAGAGGAGAGGGGAGGCTAATGAGGGTGAAGAAAATAGGTAAGTTTAAACAGGAAAAAAAATTCTACCCAGATGTAACTAGAGTTAATATTTTGATGCATTTTAAAGACTTTTTTTCTGTGCTTATTTTTACTTTTATTTTATTTTATTTGTTTATTGATGTATAGTTGATTTACAAAGTTGAGTTAGTTTCTTGTGTACAGCAAAGTGATTCAGTTATACATATATATATTCTTTTTCATATTCTTTTCTATTATGGTTTATTACAGAATGTTGAATACAATTCCCTGTGTCATTCAGTAGGACCTTGTTGTTTATCTATGTTATATGTATTTATATTTATTTCTCCCCTCTTCCCCTTTGGTAACTGTAAGTTTGTTTTTTATGTCTGTGGGTCTGTTTCTGTTTTGTAAAGAAGTTCATTTGTATCATTTTTTAGATTCCACATATAAGTGATATCATATGATATTTGTCCTTCTCTGACTTAACTTCACTTAGTATGATAATCTCTAGGCCCATCCATGTTGCTGCAAATGGCATTACTTCATTCTTTTTTATGGCTGAGTAAGCTTATTTTTAAATGTATTTGACATCATACTTTATATACAATTATATAACACACGCTTTCACGTAACATTTTAACATAAGTATTTCCCATGTCATACAATTTTTTGGTAACTGTTGAAGGTTTGCATAGCATGCCATTGTATCGATGTACTTTCCTTTAAATGCCCAACAATAGGTAAATGGTTAAGTAGATTGGTTCTTGGTTTTTACTCTTATAAATAATGATACTGTGAATGCCATTGTGCCTAAATCTTTGCATTTTAGATCATTTCTTTCTTTTGTAATTCATTTGTTTATGTCATTTTCCTATTTATCTAATAGATGTCTCAAGTATTTTTTAATTGATGTATATAAAATTGCCTTATGTATAGCTCATATATGAAGGGCTATACATAAATCCTTTTTTATATACATCAGTATTTTTGTTTGTTTATTATAGTATGGAGTTTTTACATTTTGGGGTTATTAAATCTATAGCATGTTTCCTTGGTAAATTTTGCACTACTTTTAAGCTTAGAACATCCTTCCTTATTTAGAGCACATATGAACAGTAAATATAAAATCTCAAGATATGAGATTTACTGCAGTGGGTTTTAACATATATCAGGCTGTACATTGATTTTGGTTTTATTCCTTTCCAATAACTAATTTTTTTTCTGGGTGAGAAAGCTTGATTTTATTCCTATATGATATGTCTTAACTCATCCTTAGCCCATTACACAATAGATGCTTAATTTATGTTGTGTGAACTGGAGTCCTTGGTTTACTTGTTCCTGAAGCTTACCTGTACCTTGGTTTTTGGTTTCCATGAGACAGTTTTCATTAGCTTTATCACAAAGTTCTCTTGCTGGCATACGCTAGCCTGCTTTCTCTCAGCCCTGAGTGGACCTGCTGAGTGATGTAGCTCGTATTATCATGTTAGGAAGATGCACAGCTGTAACTTAAATACTACGGCTCATTTCAGAGGGAGTGCCTGTCTGTCCACATTGGCCAAGCTGGCGTCCAGATTGGGGATGCCTGTTGGGAGCTCTACTGCCTGGAACACGGAATCCAGCCAGATGGCGTTGTTCTCGACGGCAGGCAGTATCCGCAGGTACATGCCAAAACGGAGCCTATGGGTGCATCTTTCGATTCCTTCTTTTGTGAGACCAGAGCTGGGAAGCACGTGCCCAGAGCACTCTTCATGGACCTGGAGCCAACTGTTGTAGGTAATGTACATTTTACGTTCTAGTGTGTTTAACCGGGTCCACAACCCAAACAAGCAAGTATCAGTGGGTGGGATCATCAGATTACATGAATCTATCTGAACAGGATCATATGGCCCTTTTCCAAATTTAGAGCATCTCTCAGTGGACACTTAGGGTGATCAGCATGACAAACAAACCCAAAGGGAGGACTAGCTTAGCCTTCTTTCTCTGTGTGATGAAAAGAACAAAAACCTTGTTAGTTTCTCCACACAATCGACTGTAACAGAACACTAAATCTTTTCCTGGGTTTGAAAGCCAGTTGCTAGAAGCTTCTGACAAAGAATCTGAAATTTGGCATTACCTGCTTTTAGAGAATAGAATAGTTGAACATGATTCCAAAGAAGGAAGGAGCTAAATAACTCTTCTAATTGTGGGGAAATGATGATTAATGATTATAAAATGATTACTTACGATTATTAACAGCAAATGTTGTAGTATCTCGTGCAAAAACACTTGAAATGGAGCTGGCGAAATGCTGGGGAGAGAAAGGGTCTTGCTGACTTCAGAGAAGACTACAGAGGAGGGTGGGTTTGGGTTTGGTACTCTGTATCAATTATTTTCTGCTGTGTAAGAAATCGCCTCCAAACTTAGCAGTTTAAAAGACCAACAACCATTACTTTCTCCATGAATCTGCAGTTTGGACAGGGCTCAGAGGACAGCTCCTCTGGTCCATATGGTGTCAGGAAGGTAGACTCAAGTGGGAGCCGGAAGATTCACTTTGAAAGTGGCTCACTCGCTTGGCTGGCGAGTTGGTGCTGGCTGTTGGCTGAGAGTTAAGCCAGGGCTGTGGGGTCTCTGTGGGCTGCTCGTGCGTCCTTGTGGCATGGTAGCTGGGTTCCAAGAACAAGCATCCCACGAGAACAAGGCAGAAGTCCATGCCATTTTTATAACCTGACCTCAGAAGTCACATTGTGTCACTTCAGCTGTCCTCCATGGGTTGAAGCGGTTACAAAGATCCATCCTGGGAAGGGATATAGACCTCACCTCTTGATACAGAAATAGTGAGGTTCTAGAAGCACAAGTGAGATAGGAAATATCATTACAGTCTTCTTTGGAAAATACAATCTGGATTGGAGTTCATTTCCTCATCAGAACGAAGTCTGAATCAAGTAACAAACTGATGGAGAAAGTACGTTGATGTCAACGTGAGGGAAAGGATAGAAAGGTTTTTTAAATTAATAGGTGGAAGTTAAGAAATGTCAAGGCCAAGATTTATATTGATTCAGTATTACTCTGCTAAATGTTGTGAAAGAATTAAAAATAAGGAGCTACTGATGGCTTCAAGAATAGGCAACACTAGTGTGGAACCTGAGAGAGTCAGTCACGTCATATTCTGACTTGTGTTATAAGTGCCCTAAGAGAATATCTGAATTTTCGTTTCAAACAAATGGGAGTTTGCAACTGTGAGCTTTAGCTGGAGTCTGGTGTGCCATGATCCTGGGCAGGGTAGAATACGTCCCCGGAGGACCTTGGTAAATGTGGCTGAAGGAGCAACGTGAGAGGCCACACCCCAGCATTATGAATATTGTAGCAGATATTTTAACTTGCGCTAATCCAAAGACCTAGGCAAATAGGAGGACCCAGGATCAGAAGCTAAGCAAGCTGGAGGAGAGACAGTCGGCAGGCAAAGACCAGAAGAAATTCCCCAGTCCTCTAGAACTCAGCCTGGAGGGAGGGCAATTTTGAGGATCTTGAGCTGGTCCAAACAAAACGCCATAAGCTCCAGGGTTTAGAGAGGAGGCACTGATTTTCCTTGTTTTATTCAACAAATAAAAATGCCTCATATGGCCAGACACTATCTTGACATTGGAGAGATATATAGTATCAGTCTTCCTGGAGCTTACATTCTAGTGGGGTGCAGACCTATAAAAGCCAAATAGTGTGTCTGGTGGCGATCGGAGCATGGGGAAAAACAAAGCAGGGCCATAGGGGAAGGGAATATTGCGTGTGAGCTGAGGGGGCTGTTTTTCAAAAGGAACGTCAAGGAAAGCTTTACTGAGGAGGTGGTGTGTAGGAATCTGAAGGAAGTGAGGCCTGAACTTTACCTCTATGGAAAAGATCAGAAAAGACCTTATGGACCAAGTGATAGTTCTTCTGAGTCTGGAAGACTGGGCAGGGGGATTTTAATAGTTCACAGGTGAGAGAGATGGAAACCATGAGCAAAGACACATCCAGACACCTGTGAGTGTTGTTTCAGCTTGAAAATGAGGAGGACATTGATATAGGGGAGTCCTAGAAGGCTTAACCTGGAATGGAGGTAAGGAAGCCAAGGAACCATCAAATAATAATCATGTTTAAAAACCACCAAAGTCCCTGTGGATGCTGGTTAAGGATGCTGGGCCAGGTACATGATCTCTGAGCAGGGTGGAAACATGGCAGAAATTTGTATACTTGTGAATGGTGGTGCTATATCACTGATCTCCCAGAAAGTGGATTTTACTGAAGGAATTTATGGAACTAACCACCCTCAAGAACTCAATTGGACATTGTCTTGAAGAAGCAGGCTTCCATAGATTCCCTACTTAAACTGAACTCAGCCTTATTGCTTCAGGTGAGAAGCAGGTAGTCTACCTGGAATTATATGCCCACTTGTTTGTAAATATATCTTTAAAACATCCCAACTTTGGTGGTTGTTTTTTGGTGTGCATATGTTAGTTAAAAGTAATTTCAACTCAGTTTTATTAAATTTAAACATTTAGGGGTGTACCAAATTGTGGTCATATACATGGTCATACACAGGAGAGCAAGGTGTACTGAGGGGACCACCTTGCTCTTAGAAAATGAATGCTTTTCCTCTTAGGCAGGAGCTTCTAGGTATCTGATGCCAAGGCCATTGAGGTACATCTGCATAAATACATGACATGAAGCCATTATCATTATTATTTGTAATTGTTATATGGGCCATGCATCATGCTCTGTGGTCTTTAATCCTCATGAAAACTCACTGGGGTAGGTCTTGCTATCATCCTTATTTGTGAGAGGATATGACTGGGGCTTAGAGACACTAAGTAACTGCTCTATAGCTAAGTGAGGAAGGCCAGCCATGCACCCAGGGAACTGATTCTTGAGCACATGCTCTGAACTGCTATGCAATGCGTATCCCACCCGCTATAACCAGGGCAACATTCCCAGAGCCTCCCTAGCCCTCAAATACCGCTGCATCGATCTTCAGGAATCATGCTGTTTGGATAATTCTAAGGTAGGTGAGTGTGACCTGGCCCTCGGACATGCTGTGTCTTGATGTTTTCTTGGTTTAAAAGGGAATGAAACCAGCAAGGGTTATGCTTAGTTGTATGGAATACTGACATCTTCATGCTATTTCCCTGCTTCAGGCATTTGTGTTAACTGCACCAAGTGGTGTGGGCATTTGAGTTTGCATGCTTCTCTCTCTTTTTTTTTTTTTAACATCTTTATTGGAGTATAATTGCTTTACAATGGTGTGTTAGTTTCTGCTTTATAAAAAAGTGAATCAGCTATACATATATCCCCATATCTCCTCCCTCTTGCGTCTCCCTCCCACCCTCCCTATCCCACCCCTCTAGGTGGTCACAAAGCACCGAGCTGATCTCCCTGTACTATGAGTCTGCTTCTCACTAGCTATCTATTTTACATTTAGTAGTGTATATATGTCCATGCCACTCTCTCACTTTGTCCCAGCTTACCCTTCCCCCTCCCCATGTCAAGTCCATTCTCTACATCTGGATCTTTATTCCTATCCTGCTCCTAGGTTCTTCAGAACCATGGTTTTTTTCTGTTTTTTGTTTTGTTTTTTTTAGATTCCATGTATATGTGTTAGCGTATGGTATTTGTTTTGCTCTTACTGACTTACTTCACTCTGTATGACAGACTCTAGGTCCATCCACCTCACTACAAATAACTCAGTTTTGTTCCTTTTTATGGCTGAGTAATATTCCATTGTATATATGTGCCACATCTTCTTTATCTATTCATCTGTCAATGCACACTTAGGTTGTTTCCATGTCCTGGCTATTGTAAATAGAGCTGCAATGAACATTGTGGTACATGACTCTTTTTGAATTATGATTTCCTCAGGGTATATGACCAGGAGTGGGATTGCTGTGTCATATGGTAGTTCTATTTTAGTGTTTTAAGGAACCTCCATACCGTTCTCCATAGTGGCTGTATCAATTTACATTCCCACCAAGAGTGCAAGAGGCTTCCCTTTTCTCCACACCCTCTCCACCATTTATTGTTTGTAGATTTTTTGATGATGGCCATTCTGAATGGTGTGAGGTGATACTTCATTGTAGTTTTGATTTGCATTTCTCTAATGATTAATGATGTTGAGCATCCTTTCATTTGTTTGTTGGCAATCTGTATATCTTCTTTGGAGAAATGTCTGTTTAGGTCTTCTGCCCATTTTTGGATTGGGTTGTTTGTTTTTTGATATTGAGCTGCATGAGCTGCTTGTAAATTTTGGAGATTAATCCTTTGTCAGTTGCTTCATTTGCAAATATTTTCTCCCATTCTGAGGGTTGTCTTTTCATCTTGTTTATGTTTTCCTTTGCTGTGCAAAAGCTTTTAAGTTCCATTAGGTCCCATTTGTTTATTGTTTTTATTTCCATTTCTCTAGGAGGTGGGTCAGAAAGGATCTTGCTGTGATTTATGTTGTAGAGTGTTCTTCCTGTTTTCCTCTAAGAGTTTTATAGGGTCTGGCCTTACATTTAGGTCTTCAATCCATTTTGAGTTTATTTTTGTGTATGGTGTTAGGGAGTGTTCTAATTTCATTCTTTTACATGTAGCAGTCCAGTTTTCCCAGCACCACTTATTGAAGAGGCTGTCTTTTCTCCATTGTATATTCTTGCCTCCTTTATCAAAAATAAGGTGACCATATGTGCGTGGGTTTACCTCCGGGCTTTCTATCCTGTTCAATTGATCTATATTTCTGTTTTTGTGCCAGTACCATACCATCTTGATTACTGTAGCTTTGTAGTATAATCTGAAGTCCAGGAACCTGATTCCTCCAGCTCCGTTTTTCTTGTGAAAGCCTCTTTTTAAGCATATAACTAATCATATAGATTGGTATGCTTTTCCAGCACACAGCTGGCTCTTTATCTTAAAATGCAAAAGTACCATGCATGTGTGGTGGGTTGAATGTTGTCCCCCCAAAACTCTGCACCCACCTAGAACCCTAGAATATGAGTTTATTTGGAACTGGGGTCTTTGCAGATGTACATAGTTAAGATGAGGTCATACCAGATTAGGGAGGCCCTGTGTCCAATGATCTGGTTGGATATATGGATGATATATGGCCCATATAACAATTATAAATAATAATGATAAAATTGGCTTGATGACATGTATTTATGCAGATGTACCCCAATGGACTTGGCAGCAGATACCTAGAAGCTCCTGCCTAAGAGGAAAAGCACTCATTTTCTAAGAGCAGGGTGGTCCCCTCAGTACACCTTATGAGAAGAGAGAACACACGGACAGGAAAAGGGGGCATTGTGATGGGGGCAGAGATGATGTGATGTAGCTGCCGGCCAAGAACTCCAAGAACTTGTATGCAGTCACCAGAAACTGGGAGAGAGGCATGCGGCCATTTCTCCACCAGAGCCTCCAGAAGGAACCAACCCTGTCGACATCTGGTCATTGAACTTACAGCCTCCTGAGCTATGAGGCAATAAATCTCCCTTGTTTTAAGCCACCAAGTTTGTTGTATTTTGTTACAGTAGCCCTGAGAAACTAATAAAGGGTGTATGACGGAAAAACGGGCTTTCAATTTATATGGGGATAATTATACCTTTTCCTCGATTAAGAAGGGCCAGTTGGGCAGTTTACATCCATTTCTTTATAGGACATTAGAAGAGAGAAAGCGAGTCAGGGTACAGGGCTGTGCAAGAGTTAGGGGTGGGATGGAGTGGACTGCACTGACCTCCTTTCCTCTTGGCAGATGAGATCCGTGCAGGCAGGTACCGCTCACTCTTCCACCCGGAGCAGCTCGTCAGCGGAAAGGAGGATGCTGCAAATAACTACGCCCGTGGTCGCTACTCTGTGGGGCCAGAGATCCTCGATCTGGTGCTGGAGAGGCTCCGAAAGCTGGCAAGTGGCTCCTCTCTCCTTCCACAGGCAGTGCCTGTGTGCCTGTGATCCTGCGGGACCCGCCCAAGCAGCACTTTCTACCTACGCCTCCATCACCACCCAACCTCTCTGCTGGGAGCCTCCTGCGCATGCTCAAAGCTGGGCTGGTCCTGATGTGGGCACTGACTACCTTCCTTACTAGGCAGGGGAAAGAAGCCTTTGCACTTACTGTACAGCCCCCATCGACTATTTTGTTTTTCTTCTTATATTTATGAGGAAATATTTTATTTTATCTCCCCCTGTTTTATTGAGGTATAATTGACCTATAACATTGTGTAAAGTTAAGGTGTACATCATGGTGATGTGACACAGGAACATATTGCCAAATGATCACCACAATCAGGTTAGTTAATACATCCATCCCTCACATAATTACCTTTTTGTGTGTGGAGACGACATCATTTAAGATCTGTTCTCTTAGCAGCTTTCAAGTTTACAACACAGTGCTGTTAACTACAGTCACCATGCTGTACATTAGATCCCAATAACTTAATCATCTTATAACTGGAAGTTTATACGCTTTGAGCAGCATCTCCCACCTGACCCCAGTTCCTCACAACTACTATTCTACTCTCTGTTTCTATGAGTTTGGCTTTTTTCGATTCCACATATAAGTGAGATGATGCAGTACTTTTCTTTCTCTGTCTGACTTATTTCACTTTGCTTAACTGCCCACAAGGTCCATCCACGTTGTCACAAACAGCAGGGTTTCCTTCTTTTTAGTGACTAGCCCCCATCTACTCTTGCTTCTGCTGACTCGTGGCATATCTTTTTATCAGAGACTTCCAAAGAACTCTAAAACTTGTCATTTTCCAATAGTTACTAAGATCTGTAAAGTTAACAGGAGGCACATCCTACCTGGAGATCAGTTACTCTTTACTGACAGTTAATTCTTTCCTAAGGACCTGTGTCTGGAGAATCCTTTGTCTAGTAAAAATTTTGATGTTTGGCATAATCGTTAGGGAATACAGTACCTTTTACACCAGCACAGTAGATTGGGTATGAAAATGAAAGGTACTTCATCTACTGGCGGGGGGGGGGGGGGGGGGGATTATATTACTTCAATATTTTGCTTGTCATTTTCTTTGTTTTTGATAAAGACCTTACTTTAGATCACATACAGATAAATTCATCAGGGGTAGCAAAAGACAGTTGAATATTTATGCTTTGCTTACAGTAAAACTCTAAGCACTTGCCCCACTCCAGAAGTAACTTCTCAAGTATGTTTCAAAGTAAATATGTTTGTGATGAGTTAGTGATGGTAAACCAGTTCTTTCTGAAAGTTTCTGTTTGTTTTGGGGTACTAGTTGTGTCCCACGGTTACCACTGCTTCTGGGTTTATTTGGCTGAATTCTTATGTCCCTTTTACTTTCCCTAGGCGGAACAGTGCAGTGGTCTTCAGGGATTTTTGATTTTCCGAAGCTTTGGAGGCGGCACTGGATCAGGATTTACGTCTCTCTTAATGGAGCAGCTCTCCAGAGACTACAGCACGAAGGCTAAACTGGAGTTTTCTGTCTACCCAGCCCCCCGGATCTCCACAGCTATAGTGGAGCCTTACAACACCATCCTCACCACCCATCCCACCATAGAGCATGCAGACTGTACCTTCCTGGTGGATAACGAGGCCATCTATGACATATGCCATCGCAAACTTGACGTTGAACACCCCTCTTATGCCAGCATCAACAGGCTGCTGAGTCAGGCAGTATCTTCCATCACTACTTCCCTCCGGTTTGAGGGGGCCCTGAACGTGGACCTGATTGAATTTCAGACCAACCTCGTACCTTACCCTAGAATACACTTCCCCGTGACCAGCTTCGCCCCCATCATCTCTGCGGACAACGCCCACCACGAGGAGCCCTCTGTGTCAGACATCACAGCTGCTTGCTTCGAGTCCTCCAACCAGCTGGTCAAGTGTGACTCTCGCCTGGGGAAGTACGTGGCCTGCTGCCTGCTCTACAGAGGGGATGTGGTCCCCAAGGACGTGAACAAGGCAATTGCAGCCATGAAGACAAGGAACTCTGTCCAGTTTGTAGATTGGTGTCCAACTGGATTCAAGGTGGGCATCAATGGTCATCCCCCCCGGGCAGTGCCGGGAGGGGACCTGGCCGAGGTCCAGCGGGCTGTCTGTATGCTGAGCAACAGCACGGCGGTCGTGGAGGCCTGGGCCCGCCTGGGACACAAGTTCGACCTCATGTACGCCAAGAAGGCGTTTCTGCACTGGTACATTAGGGAAGGCATGGAGGAAGGCGAGTTTGTAGAAGCCAGGGAAGACTTGGCAGTCTTGGAGAAGGATTACGAGGAAGTGGGGCGAAGTTTCTGATGCAGATCTGACTGGTGACAATGAATGCTAAGCTTAAGTGTCACGCTTTACACTTAAAGGCTAGAGTTCCCTTGATGAGCAGAAAAAGGAAATTAAGTCAAGCGAGACCCCGAGTTCCAATCAAATGGGTCCATATTAACAATGAGCCCACATTTCCTTGTCTGTTAGTGTCACTCAGCACTGCGCCCTGTGAACCTTCTAAGATTTGGAGTCCTTTGAATTTCTGGGGCTCATCTTTTTTTTTTTTTTGTCAGAATGGAAACCTGGCTTTCTTCTTTGCTTTTTCAACCAAGTGACTGTGAAACCCTAAAGTGAATGCTCTTCCTTTCCTGTTCCTGAGGTGGAAAATAGCATGAAATGATTATTAATGTTATTTTCCCATATATATATATTTTGTACATTGATTAAATAATGAATATTTTCAATATGAGTCTTTTCCTTCTTCCAAGGCCTTAAGGTCTCAGTTTGCTTTTTATACAGACAAACAAATAAACAAACAACAAGAATATTCTTGGGTTTTTCAGAAGTTTGAATCTGTGTGTCCTGTAGGTCAGAAGGTGAAAGTGATTTCTTTCCGCTCCTCTGTCCTTGAGGACGTGTTTTGGAAGCATGGCCAGCAGAACCCTGCATGGGAGCCATTTAAGATGTTGAGAAAAATGGCAGATTCTTGAGCTTCGTTATGGACTTGCTAAATGAGAAGCCCTGGGAATTGGAGGGAGGGTCATCTGAGGATTTAAGTTCAAAAACCACTTCATGGAATTAACTTTGGGTATTAAACTGACTCATGTTCAAACAGGTGATAATTTAAAATGGACAAAACAGCTATAAATGCATTAAAACGACTAGCTAGATTTTAAAGATCCATGATGTTTAGTCTACTAGTTGGAAGTAAGATAAGACACTGCAAAGGTGCTCGCTTGGGCTTAGGTGTTGCTCTCGAGCTGATTGTAGGTAGGTTTCAGGTGCCTCATTCATCTACAGGGCTGACCTTTCAGCCTGGGCCCTCCAGTTATGCTCTCTTGGTCTCCACGTGGTCTGTGCTTTTGGTCCGGCTGGACAACTGAAGGTAACAGGCTCTAAAGCCTTGGCTGGAGGCCTAACGTTGTGGTTCTTGTTGTGAGATTTATCAAAGTGCAATGCTACCACCTTCTTTTTGCGTGTGCCACCTGGACCCGAGAACTGCCGCTCCATCTTTAACACTTTCCTGGTAGATGCTTTTACAAACCAAAATCACTGCGCTGAGATGTGGCCTTTAAGAGCTTCATTCCAACAATGTACCACTTTGCTTATTTTCAACTCACACTGCTGTCACCACGGAGGCTAATGACTGCAGTTTAGTGGAAGTATTTTTTAGACACTCTTCACCATGTTCACACGCATTCCTTTCAAGCTACACCGCTCACCCCTTCCCAGCACGTTTTTTTTCTTTTCTTCCTCTCTCCTCTGCCTCTGCTCCTTCTCACTACTTTCTCTCTTCTTTCCTTCTGTGACCGTGGGGTGTAATTCCGACTTCAAACCCAGATCAGACGTCACCTGTTGCCTGTGGCCTCTTGGGAATATAGGGAGAGTGGAGATACACTATGAGGTTTCTCACTATATTGAAAATACTGTAGTAAATTCTCATTGATGATATATATTTTTTCATGTGAATATCCTACATAGTAGTCTGAACGTTTAGTAGGCTTTTACTAAGAAAAAATATTTTTATGTACATGTGTTATTCCTCTCTTTGGACACTGGAGGGCGCTAGTGAAATGCTTAAATAATTGCCGTTCGTATGTTTTTTTTTAGTGTTCTAGAGGGCACTTGCACATGTGTGTGGTGGGGGGCGTGCGCACATGTGTGAAAAGACATTTAGAAAACTCAAAAAAGAACATTTAGAAGTTTCCTTTTGTTTTTAAAAATTAATAAACTACTAAAATTAAGCTTAAAATCCTAAACATTTCTTAAATTTTTAAGTTCAGCTTGTAAATCTTATTATTTCTAAGTTTAGCAAAGTTAAATAATCACTTTTAAAGGGATATGTTTGAATTTTTGGTGCCCTTTGCAATCTTAGATAAATGTTCAAATATTTTAGGTTGTATTTATAAATTTATTTTATTTTAAGAATTTTAATTGTCTGACAAATTTTCCCAAGTACTCTAATTCTTTTAGAATTTGAAAAAGAATATATACATGTATATGTATAACTGAATCACTATGCTGTACACCTGAAACTGTCACAACATTGTTAATCAACTATACTCCAGTATAAAATAAAAAGATAAAAAAATCTAATTCTTTTAAAATCGAACAAAGTAAACTATAAATATGGTGATTAGTATTCCTATATGTTCCAGACTGTCTATAAACTAGTAAGATTTTTATTTAAGATCACAGGTGTAAATTATTTACTCAATTTACATATTTAAAATTGGAATTATCAGGCTGACTATGATTCTTTTAGGCCAAATACTCTTAAATATTATACATACTGCACTTTAAATGCTAATTATGCACAGATTCCTTGTCACAAGAACTTTAATAATCCTTATTTAATTAACTCATTCACCAATTATTTACTGAGTGCCTGTCATGTGTTCCTCATTATTCTGACCACCGGGGATAAACATTAAGCCCTCCCGCCCCACCCCTCAAAAAATCCCTGCCCTCATGGTTTATATGGTAGTGAAGGTGGGGTGAAAGATAATAAACATGTTAAATAAGTAAGTTATATTGCATGTAAAAGGTGATGGGTACAATAGTGCACAAAGGAAATAATAGAGCCTGGTAAGGGGAAAGGAGGTTGCAATTTGAAATAGGGTGGTTACTAAAGGCCTCAGTGAGAAAGAGGCATTTGACAAGGAGTTGGAGGAAGTGACACAGGGAGAATGCAGATGCCTGGAGGAAGAACATACCTGGAAAACGGAACCTGCAAAGGAGACTCAGAAGGAGGGGCTATTGAGGAACGAGGGAAACAGAGTATGATGTCCTGAAAGCCAGGCTGGAAACAAAGTGTGTGCTGGGGGCAGGTGGTGGTTCAATGGGTCGAGTAATGCTTACAGATCAAGAGGCGTGAGGGCGGAGGCTTGACCACTGAATTCAGCAGTGTAGGGGTTCTGGCTGACCTTCGTGAGCAGTTTCAGAGGAAGGATAGGGATGGACGTCTGACTTCGAGAATGAGAGGTAAGTAGAGGGAACTTCCAAGGGAGCGCTGTCAAAGGGAGCAGAGGGATGGCCATCGCCCGGAAGGGGTCAAGGGCTTGTAGGCTGTCGTGTAGGTTTCTGTGCCGAACCAGGCAGCGGGTGGGGTGACACTGACTATGTGGGAGGAAGAAGGGCCAGTTGTTGGCTCAATATCATAAGCAGGCGAGAGGGGATGGGAAGCTGGTGCAGAGCACAGCGTGGCCCTCCACCAGGAGCGGCTGGGCGTGGGGGTTTCTAGCGTAGAAACAAGGGCAGAGTGCGTGAGTCCAGGTAGGTAGATGTGGGGTGGGATTGTGAAATTTTGCTTCTGAAGCATCCAATTTCCTTGGTGGAGTAGGAAGCAAGGTCACCAGCCGAGACTGGATAGGGAGGATCTATGAGAGGTTTGAGGAAAGAAGAGGAGGGAGAGTCAAGGACAGTAGGCAAGTGAATGGTGTAGAGAGATGTGGCCTAATTGCTGAACAGCTTTAAGAGCCCATTTGAGGCATCTCGTCAGGATTTTAAAGTGAGATCAATCAGTGGTGTGTGTGTGTGTGTGTGTGTGTGTGTGTGTGTGTGTATGTGTGTGTGTGTTAAGCTGTGTTCAGCTTCAAGGTGCAGGGGCGGTATGGTGGAGTATTTGAATTTCTCAGGGTTTAATGAATTAGGCAAAGCAAAAGTGGAACAAGAGAATGACAGGTGTCTACAAAAAACAATGATAATGATTGACCACGGCGTTTAAACTGGTAAAGCGTGAAGAGATGTTATGAGCAGAGGGTGAGGGACAGTGAAAAGGTAGCAGGATCAACGGATTACTGGTCTCAGTGGGGCTGAAAGACGATTGGAGTTGGTGTCCTAGAGAAAGCGAGCTGGAGAGACAGGAGGGGCCGGTCCTACAGTGTATGATCTGTGAGGATGAAGTCTGGGGTGTGGCCATGGGATCGCGTGGCCGAGAGATGGTGTTGGACGGGGTCAGGGAGTAGACCTGAGACCCGGGATGTGGGGCAGGTCATCTTATTCATGTTAAAATCACCAATCGTCAGGGCAGGAGGGGTGTCAGAGAGGTTGGTGAGCTAAAATGATCAGCAACTGAGGCAGGCTGACCCAGGTTCTGGTAAAGAACAGTGTCAACAGGGTGGTTAGGCTGATTCGATCCTAAGACATGAGGTTCAAGCTGGGGGATGATGATTTAGGGAGGAAGGAGACAGGACTGTCTCCTGGGGTTAAAGATGCTCGCCCCTTAAGAAAACACCATGTCATCCCATAGGCTTGGGGTTACCTTCCCAAGATAACTTTTTTGTCTTTTGCCTTCCCAGCCTGCCGAGGCTTCTAAGTGATGCTGACTAGGCTGTGACAGGATCTTGGCAGCTCTCATGGACGTGCTGAACCCTAGGCAACAGTCCATAACAGAAACTTCATTAATTAAAGGACGAGGTGGGATCATTGTGTCCTATGCCTGAAACTAATATGACAGTGTATGTTGATTACACCTCAATAAAAATACATTTAAAAAAGAACGAAGTGTCCCATAGCGCACCCTTAGATTTGAGTCTAACTAACTAACCTAACTAAGGTTAGTTTTCAAGTCTGATTCCATCTGTGGTTCTTACTAAGGTGGCTAGCTACACCATTTGATTAGGTTTTGTCTTTCTCTGGCTCTTAATATATAATCAATGTCTTTTAGTTTAGTACTACATACGTTTGAGCTCATGTACCTCCCATTTCTTGGAATTACATAAAATATCTGATTGAATTCTGGATATCACTTGGCTTTCCCTGATTATTTGGTTACAGCTTCCAAAATTATTCCACTGCCATGAAGCAGGCACCATTGTCAGCTGTTGGTATTTGTTTGCAGGGTTTCTTGCTGGGTAGAACATTTGGAGATCCTGTTATGCATGCACTTGTCTCCTTGGAGAAGGTTCACTTGGCGTTTGAGCCTCACTTTATTTTAAAAAGAGAGCTTAAACCCGTTTTTTCAAGAGAGCTCAACACAGTTCTCCCCCTTCCCGCCCCTCCCCGCAAATGATTTTACAAAGTGAAATCGAGAGTGAATCTTGGTTTTACAAGGTGAACTCAAGGGTGGCAGATGGCAGCGGTAGTGATCTCTGGATGTGGCCTTCTCCCTTCTCACATGTTGATGTGACTGTGACGGGGTCCATTCTGGGGACTGGAGCTCGGACAGCAGAATGCTGGCCTCAGCAGGAGCCCCCGGCAGGAAACCTGTGCTTTCCCACTGTTCTTGGTGGGTCCAGCTTTGGCAAATACTCCTTAGTTTATTAAGCAGATGCTTCTGTTCACATTTAAATCACCTGTAAGGCTCTGAGGGCATTCTAAACACCAGACCCACCTGCTGAAGACATAATAAGTCCTAGTATCTGTGTGGGGCTTTCCCAGCTGCTTCCACGTTTGTGGTTCACTGGGGCTCGTGCTAGCCCTGTAAGGCAACAACATGGTTCATGTTTTTATGCCCTTTGTACACGTGAAGGGCCAGCTATGCATGGAGGGATGAGCAGAGACTTTGCGGCCAGAGGGATCTGACTGTCACTTACCAGCCGGGAGACCTTGGACAGTTCCCTCATTTCTCTGGGCACCAATCTCTTGTTTCAGGGGCAAAGCTGAATCCTCTAGGATTCTGTTACATATGCCATTCCCCTTCCCCTGCCAGTAAACCTCACCACCTCAGATACATTTTAGCTTATACGTGATGGTGTATTTGCAAAAAGGGCAAGAGAAAATCTGGCATTTGCAATGATCTGTGCCTTCTTTTTTTTTTAATCACCCTTTTGATTGGAGCTTTTGTGATATAGGTACCGTCATTCAAAACAAAGCAAAACAAAACCTTTTAAAGCTGCTTATCAAAGTCCGCTAGAGGCTGCTGTTATCAAGGCTTTGCTCACCTAGCCAAAGGTCCTGAGGAAACAGCTGTGAACTTGGGCGTGCTTGGGGGTACCAGCTGCAACTTTTAAGTTCTCCTAGCTTTCGGTTGTTCATGGAAATGTCACACCTGCTTGATTTTTTCCTTAGCCAAGCTAATCTCCTGCTTCGTGTCCTTTGCACCTTTGGCGTGAACAGAATATGCACTATTAAAGCAAAAATAAATATTAAATGCAAATTTTAAGAAATCTTCAAAATGGAAAAAAAATAGTTACTTTAAAATATACTCATGAGAACTCCATGGGGTCACATTCATAAAGAGATTTCATGGGACATTAGCACTGAGGCAAGGTAAACGGTTTGCTCAGAGGCACATAAGAAGAGGAACCCAGACTCAAGGTAGGTATTCTGAGTCTCGGGCAGGATTCTTTCTGCTCTATCATGAGGGTTTTTTTCCCAGGATGGAAACAACGCTTGCATTTCGGTTTTTTGAACATTGGTTCTGTTAAGAGATGGGGTATTTTTCATTTCAAGTTTAGCTTAACATTTCAAAAAATGCAGTTTCGCTTTTGCCCATAATGTCCACCAGAAGCAGGATTGTTGAGTTAAAGGTAAAGTGAACTTGTGATTTTAATAAGTATTTCCAAACTGCCTCTCAGAGTTTATATTCCCGCCAGCCAGCAGTGGAGGAGGGTGGCTTTTCACCTCATCAATCACCGTGTGGGCCAATTGTCAAACAGGGACATTTGCCTATTTGATGGGTGACAAATTCTATGAGTACAGGTTTAATTTGTTTTCTTAGCAATGAAGTTTAGCATCTTTTCATACATTTAAGGATCATTTGTATTTGTGTGTGTGTGTGTATGATCTATTCATGTCCTTGCTTATTTTTTGGGGGGGATTGTTCTTTTCAGTTTTTAGTAGCTCTTTATATATTTGATCAGTAAGCCATCTGTGTTTTACATGAGTGGCAAACATTTTTCAAATCTGTCATTCATTTGTCTCTTTCTATCTGGTGGTGATGGGGTTAGTTGCTGGTGTGTGTGTATGTGGTTTATTTTACCATGCGGAAGTTCCTTTTATGTATTCATGACTTGTCACCATGCAGAAGGCTTTGCTGCCAGAGGCCATCAGAGTTCTTGCTGATGTCCATGTCTAGTGAACTTATACTCATATTAAACCTTCTCATCTTGCTCTGAATTCCTCATTTTTTTTTACACTAATTGCTATCACGTTGCCGTTCATCACTTATATACTCCCCAGTGGTATCTGCTTCTTTTCAAATTTTGCTTTTGTCTGTTCACTTAGACTGTTGAGGCATGGAGAACAGAGGCCTTGCCTCCCACATCAATATCCCCCGCTGGGTCCAGCACTGGGCTGGACAGTGACAATGGGTTCAAGAAGCACCTATTAAAGATTGGTAGCCCAATCCCTAGCAAGCATGGAGGAGCTGAGGATGTCTCCCGTTAAACCCAGGGGCCCACTCGGTGTCCCTGGGTGGGACCAGGCCATGTAGATGGCTCTTGATCGAACGACAACCGGCACAGTCCTGCATCTTGGCCTTTCCCAAACTCTTCTTCAGCCCCCCTAAAACCTCCAGGAACCATTCCTGTCCTGGGAGAGTTGGAAGTGGACTCACATGTAACCTCCCTCACTAGCTGTCCCCTTTCCAAGCCCGGAGGCCTGAAAGCAGCCAGCTGAAGAAGAGGAATTGAAACCAGCCAGGGGTTCAAGTAGCCATCGGTTTTAATGGGGGTGAGAGGGGAGGGGAGGGAATGCTGAGTGCCCTCATCTTCAGGCCTTGTCTGGGGAAGGTGGGTGTGTGGAGGGGAGAGAGGCTCTGCATGCCCTCTTCTCGGGCATTGGGTCATGAGGGAGCAGCATGGAGGGCAGGAGTGCATGACCTTTGCCTCTCATCGTGGGGAAGAGAGAGGAGATGCAGGATGTAGGTGGAGACATCAATGGCCTGTGAAGCGGGAACTATACTGCATTGGTGTGTGCATGTACAGAGGAGCAGGGAGCTGGGCCAAAGGCAGGAAGAAGCAGAGGGGTTGAGCAGTGAAGCAGCCTGGAAAACAGGGCAGATTCTTCCAATACGAACCAACCCTCCCCTCCACCCTGACCTCTGTCCCAGATGGGCCGCCCTCCTGCTGGCCTCTGCTTCTACTTCTTCCGCCCAATCTGGGCCATCAGGTGGGCGTTGGCAGCTGCCTTGGCTCGTAGGTTCTTGGCCTTGGCAATGTTGAAGAGAATGTTCATGATGTTAGTGGGGACATCGAGGGAGAGCGTGAACTTGGTGCGTTGGTCACTCTTGGCCTTGTCCTGGTACAGCCTCCGCCGGAGCTGCGCCTGGGACAGGTATTTGTGCCGGGTGCTTCTAGCTCCACCGCCACCCCCAGAGCCAGGGAAGGTCCTTTTCTCCTTGTCTTTCTCCTCCTCCTTCTCCTGGTCTTCTCCTGAGAGTGAGTCTTGGCTGGGCAGGGAGGGGAAGCTTCTCTTGCTCAGCAGGGGCGCATCCTCCAGCTGGCTTTTCTTGTTGAGGCAGCTGAAGATGGGCTCGGCTTTGTACAACTTTTGGGAGAGGCCTGTGCTGGGGGCCCCTAGGAGCAGCAGCAGTAGTAGCAGGAAGTGCGCTGGTATCAGCATCTCTCCCTGTAGCAGAAAAGAGCAATGTGGGAAGAGGGTGTGAAAGGGGGCTTAGGGCGCAGGAGGAAATGGATCAAATCCAGTAGGGCTTTGTTCATGTTCAACTTCACTGGTTGTCAAAGTGTGGTCTCTGGACCAGCAGCACCATGTGGAAATTTGTTAGAAATGCGAAGAATTCTCAGGTCTTGCTCAGAGCTAGTCAATCAAAAACTCTGGGGCCAGCAATCTGCACTTTCACAAGCCTGATGATGACTGATCCTTGCTTTAAATGATCCAAATGTATGAACTAGCTGCGTAGCATGCAGGGAAAGAAACACAGACTCTGCAATTAGTCAGGCGTAGGCTCAAATTCCAACTTGGTCCTTATTTGCCTGAGGGCGGTGGGCAGATTGGTTAACCTCTGAGAATGTCAATTTCCTCATCTGATAATTGGGGATAATAATAACTACCTCATAAAGGTTAAGTGAAAGATTAAATTAAAATGGAAAAGCTCCTGGTCTAACGAAATACTTAATGAAGACGGTTGGTTCATAACTATTTATATATAAATCATCTCCAGGTCCTATTAGGATAAGATTCAGTACACACACAGCCATCTCAGAAGTGATCTGTCTATATCTATATATCTATAAATTATATAAATAATATAATATAAATATAAATTATACCAATTATATCAATATAATATAAATATAGATATACAAATATGCCAGGTAATTGGGTCCTGCAGACCAGTATCTTTGTTGGGTTGTGTTTTTGGCTTTTCCGTTTTTTCTATACACCATTTGCTCCATCCTAACCCAGACAGGCTCTCCTTGCCTTGAACTCATTCTAAGTCAGCAGTTCTCAAGCTTCAGAGTGTTTAGAATCATGTGAATGGATTGTTCAAACACCAGCTGCTGGGCCCCATTCCAAGCATTTCTGAATCAGTAGGTTTGGGGTGAGGCCTGAGAGTCTGCATTTCTAACACATCCCTAGACGATGCTGATGCTGTGGGTTCATGGACCACGTTTTGAGAACCACTTTCTCAGTGTTCCAATCCATCTCTGAGCTCCTTAGAATTGTGTGTCCAATTCCCTGAGAACATTTTACAGGGGTGTGTGTTGACTGTGGAAAAGTGGACTTTTTTTCCCTGTCAATGTTGTGTCAATAACCAGACTTCCTGCTTTATCATTTACCGAGGAGCTCCTTAGTTGTTTTGCATAATAGTAGCATGAAATGTGGCTTAGCTTAGAATTAGCTGCCTCACACCTTGGAGGCATCTTAAAGCCTGGAAGAACTTTCAAAGGGCTTGTTAAGGCTGAAAAGATTTAAAAAACCAAAAACTAATTGACAAAGAAAGGGTTAACACAGGGTGGGGAAGTTGTTTTCTCTGTCATTCTATCCCTTTGTACCCCGCTCCTTTCATGGACCAGACTCAGCCCTGGCCTCCCACTAACTTGCTCAGCAATTAAATGCTCTGGGTGCCAGTATTTCCATCTTTGAGATCAGGGGATTGAGTTCCAGGCTCTTCCCTCTCTCTCTATCTCCTTGTTTAGTTTTGTTTAGCATTTGCAGCATAAAAGAACAGAAATGTCATTTTCTCCTCACTAAAGTCTGATTCCTAAGCAAGTTTCTCCTCTTATGTTCTTTGGATTCTTTTGCCGTTACCCTAGTGCAACAACACAAAGGTTTAAGATTTCCCTCCTACCTGCTCTGAAAACAAGTGGTCCCCGCCTAGTTAGATTTAAGAGGTAAAGTTCTACATCTTTATTTTTCTCATTTGGATACCTGAAACTGAGCCATTCTTTAGGGTTATTATAAGCAGTGCTTCTCTGAAGATACACACTTACTTCTGAGAGCTGTGACAGCCACGTCACGCCCTAGGATGAGAGGCACTGAGGAACCTGGGCTGGCCTGAAATTCAGAGCACCTGCAAGGGAGAGAGTGCTTGAAGGAAAAAAGTGAAGCGAGAAGGCAAATGTACAACTCTGTGGCTTCGCCCAGTGCCAGCCCCGTTTTCTAGCAGCGAGGAAGGCGGAGATAGTCCCCATGTTACCCAGCTCGTCTGCAAACACTGATAAGATGTTGAATTAGAAAACACTTTATAAAACGTAACTGCTGAACCTACGGGGCATTAAAGCATTTCAAAAGGTATTATAGTAATGAGATGTGGACTCGTGGAAGCACTTATGTGTCACATATACACACACAGACTTCCAAGCAATTCACCCTCAAGTGAGCAGAGAGGGTTCACTCATGAAAGACCCTTCCCCCCAAGAGGGAAGAGCGGCCAGGAGAAAGTTGACATGTTACAGATAACACTTGTCATTGGCAGCATTCGCATTCATGTTCTTACTTCATTCATTCTCAGAAGAGGGGTGTGCATGTGTGTGTGTGTGTGTGCGTGTATGGGTGTGTGTTTGCTGGATTGCTATGTTAGAGGAGAACATTGCAGACAGGATTTCTCAGAAGACTTGGACATCAGATGGAGACAGCAAACATCCATCTTTATGGTCCCCCCTTCACAGGTGGCACCTAATCATTACAGACATCTGTCCCCTCCCTCCACTGTCCCCAGTATAGCCAGGGGAAAAGGGTTCTAGGCTTTGAGGGCAGAGGACCTGGGCTGGGATGCTCCCCTACCCTCAAATGCCTTCCATCAACCACTTAACCTCTCAGTTGTCGCATCCTAAAAAGGAGACATTACCTGCCTCACAGGTTCATCGAGAGAAAGAAAGGAGATGCCCTTGGTAACCAATAAATGCAAGCATCGTCCGGCTCAGGCGGGCAGCGGGGCATTGTACCCTGAAGTTTCTACCCCACGCCTTCCCCCATCCACTCCATTTGTAAACACGATTTTCATATTCACAACTAGACTCTGTTCAGAAAAATACATTTGTAAGAACACATTCTGCCTCCAGTCTATTACCTTTTGCAAAGCAGGTCTCTCTACCAACGAAGGGAGGATCATTTTGCCCCCCCTGAGAAACTTCCCCATGGTCCCTTTAGAGCCAACTTCTTATTTAAAACACAGACCTTGGCGTTCAGCACGGTGCCCCCAGGGGAGTTTGCAACTCTCATCTCTTACCCCATCCAGTCCCCAGCACCTCCTGCCTAATTTAGGGCAAATCAATTTATCCTTCATAAAGAAGTCCCCAACCAAAACCTTACCCGTGAGTAGACTTCCCTCCGGAGTGGAAAAGCGCAGTGAGATGTGCAGCAGCTTCAGGACCGGGGGATCTGCCCCAGGACCATCCCCCCGAACTTCTGTCTATGCTGGGGTCGCTGACTCCTTTTCTTGTATTGTTCGTAAGTGGGCCGTGATATTTCCTCTCTATGGAAACCACTCCACTCCCTCGTGTGTGTGTGTATATAAAAGTGACAGATCACGGGGTGGTTCGTAAATCCAAACGCAGTGTCTACACTGGGATGCGATTCCGTTTAAAATACAACCAAAGCAGCTGTCCACGTCATGGAGATGACAGGCTGCCGGCATCCTCGACCCCTCCTATCCACCTTCCCTCCCAGCCCGCCCATCACTTCCCCCTGCCCTTCCTGCCCTAGCAACTCGATTCACTGATAAAAAGGAAAAACACTCTGTTGAACTGAGAAGCAGCTTCTTTGAAGAGTTTTATTACTCACCTTAGTTCTCATTAACTTCAGCTTTCCCGCATCCCTGTCTCTACACCCCTCCTTTTGGAAACCTGGCACCAAGACCTGCTTGAAAGTAGAGAAGAAAGGTCCTCTGCTGTCCTGTGATTCTTGTGGGTTCTGACTTGCAGTGTTCTCTCTGGTTGCTTACAAGGCTCTAGATGTTTGCGTTCATCAAAGGGCACGCAGAGCGGGTAGACACCTACCTAGAGCTTTTGGTGGGAAATCACTGGAACTTTACCCATTTTTATTTATCTATTCATCCAATATCTTTAGAGCACCTGCTGTGTGCCAGGTCTTGCAGGACCCTCAGGAATTCAAAGTGAATTAAGACCCCCGTTCTTATAAGGCATTGGCAGTTTAGAGAGATATGTAAAAGCAGGATAATTTCTGTGTGGCAAATGCCATAGCACGGAAGGGAGCATCCCTGTCCTGGAGACTCGAGACAGGTAATGTACCAGAGCAGAGCAGAGGGACTGCAGACAGAAAAGAGGCCTGGGATGGAGAACGCAATGCAGAGAGGGACCTGCAGGAGGCAGGTGGGCAGGAGGTAGGGGCACTGCATGCGGCAGAGGCCGGGCTCACACTGGGAGGTACTATGAGTTGAATTTTACTCTAAATGTAATGGTGTAGGTGTAAGGGGATTTAGGCAGGTGACCCCCTTATTTCACAGCTGAGACTGTGAGAGAAGTGACTTGTGGGGATTACACAGGCGCTTGGTGACTGAGAATCCAGGTCTCAGGTGGGCCCAGATCTCTTTTCACACCCACCTTGAACCTCGGGCTTAACCATCATGAAGGGCCGTGCAAGACCATGTTCTCTCCAGGTCTCCAGGCCAGACCACAGCTCCCAACCTGGATGGGCACTTTTAGATCTTGAAATTCCTCTATGATGATGAAGAGGTGAGTGGACTTCTGGAATTATCAAAACTCTTCAGTGCTCACAGGTATCTGTGTGAAACACATGGAAAGCCCTTATCCAGAAGGACCCCAAGCTCTGGCGGCTTCAGCCTTCATTGGGGCTACGTGGGGATTGGACCTCATTCGCGCTCCTTCTTTTGGAGCTGCCTGTCTCTCTGGCTGGCCTCCTCCTGAGGTTAGTGGCAGCATGGAACTAGGAAATCTAAATTCATTCTTTCGTATATTCTGGTCTTTGGGAGAAGGTTGTTGTTTTTGTTTGTTTGTTTTTTCCATTTCAGATCCTGAGGCAGTCATGGAATTTGTGTAGGTTGAGGGGTAGAGAGATGGAAATCTGAGTTTCACTCCCTCGTCTGCCTTTCTGAGCTCTGACATGCCAGGAGGGCAGTCTTGTGAGGATACCAGACGCTGCTCCCCTCGAGCGGGGATCCTCAGTCTTGGCCCTCCTGACGTTTGGGGCCAGGTGATGTGGAGGGGCTGTCCTGATGTTCGGCAGCTTCCCTCTAGCTACTTGATGAAGTATCAGCCCTCCCCTGCCCAGCTGTGATGACCAGAAATGTCTCCAGATATGTCCCCTGGGGGCAAAATTGCTCCCTGCCCCTCTCCTACGCCATGAGAACCACTGCCTTAAGGTATGGGGTTTAGGAGGAGAGACAATGGACGTTGCCTTCTCTTTTTGTGATCTGCTCTGACTCCTCTCAACTTCCTAGGAAACCTCCCCACTTGACACTGGAGCTCCATGGCACCAAACCGTCTTTGTGTCAGGGGCTGATGGCTGTCTGCTGAGCCTGCCGGCCCGTGTCCAGACACAGATGGGCTCTTGTGTTCCCACTGGCCCATCCCAGGTCATCTTTGGATTGGCTGATGGCTCCCAGGAGCTCTGAGGGTGTGAGCAGGCAGGCTCCGGATGGGATGCTCACAGACCTGGGCAGTGGGGGAGGGTCCTAAAGGTACTTTTCTTAGAGAAGAACACTTCAAGAAGCAGTCTGTTTGCTTTATAGCTTGAAAAGTGCTTCCGGCTGCCTCTGAGGGAGGATTGGGGACAGTCTAGGAAAGAAAGAGAACGATTAGTGAGCAAAAATCCCCAGCGTTTTGGTTCATATAAATGATGATTTCCCTTCCCACCCTTCTCTGAAGTGCACACGAAGCATTCTGCTATGCTGGCCCATTTCTCCGGCCTTGGTGAGCCATTGGTATTGAAGCCGAATCCAGCCTCTGTACCCTGACACCGAATTAATTCTCAGAGCAGAGTTTTGTGTGAAGTAGAAAAGAATAGCTTTATTGTTTTGCCAGGCAAAGGGGGCCACAGCGGGCTGATGCCCTCAAAACTGTGTGTCCCAACCTGGAGGCGGTAGTGAGACGTTCTATAGTAATGGTTCAAAGAGGGCGTGACCAGCTTGTGGACATTCTTCTGATTGGTTCGTGGTGAGGTAAGTGGGAGTCAGCATCATCGACCTTCTGGTTCCAACCGGTCTGGGGTCTCCGTGCTTGTGGGCAGCACACAGTTAACTTCTCCCACCTGGTGGGGGCTTCAGTGTCTGCAAAACAGCTCAAAGGTATTGTTATGTATATCCCTTGAGGGGGAACCAGGACCCTGCCCCAAAGCTACACTATTGTTTCTTGACTGCTCCTACCCTGTCTCCCGGTCCCCTCCCTTCCCAGATTAGCATCTGTTTGAACCTGCCCGTTGGAACTCAGGGAAGGTCGTGGAGGCTGAATGAAGCCTATTTCCTGTTATCAAGAAATGGGGGACACAGAAAGGCTTTTGTGCCTAGGAGCCCCACAGGGCCCTGCTCGGTATCGGTATCTTCCATGAATTCATCTCTATGAATGAGGGATGTAAATACTCGGTAGAGAGTATGTGGAGGGCCCAGGTGGGGAGAAAATCTGATCGGCTTCGTATATAGATAGAAATGGCTCTTACTTATAAAGCTCATTTCACCAAAGTGCCCAAAGCACTTACACATAATAACATAATTATTTTCTTAACATCTGAGCTAGGCAGTAAAAGAAAAAGGTAAGAAAAAGGAACTAGGGAATTGGAAGGACGCTTGATTTATAGGAGAGAGGCTTTACCTTGGTGTCAGGAGAAAGGGTTTTCACTTCTGCCTCAGTTTCTAGCTTGGTGACTGGATTGGGATGGTCACTTACATTCTCTGCTCCTGTTTCATAAAATGTAGATTAGTGTATCTTCTTATTTTTCTAAGGTCAGTGTCAAGATAGTATTTGTAAGAACTTGATAAAGTTTTACGTGGACACAGTATTATTCATCTTTATTTTTCAATTCTCCCCTTATTTCCCTTTTACTGATTTTTAGTTTACTTGACTCCTCAGTTTTCGGAGGGTGTGTTTTAATCTCCCATTGTGTTTGTGGGTTTGTCGATTTCTTTTGGTAAGTCTGTCCATTTTTGCTTTATGTATTTGGAGTGTTGGGTACGTACAGATAGCCCCTTTTATCATTTTACTATAAACACTTTCATGCCAAATAAGGGTTGCCTTGGAGTCTGCTTTGTCTGATATCAAAATTGCTATTCCAGTTTTCTGTTGGTTAACATTTGCTTGGTGCATTTTTTCCAGTTTTTTTCTGTGTCAAAATTCTTTTGTAGATGACATATACTGAAATTTTAAAAATCCAATCTAGCAATCTCTGTATTAACAAGGCATTTGACACATTTGTACTAGTAGTGATCACTGATGTGACACATTTGTACTAATAATGATCACTGATGTGACACATTTGTACTAATAATGATCACTGATGTGACACATTTGTACTAATAATGATCACTGATTTTCTGCTGTTTTAGTGTGCTTTCTATTTACTCTGTTTTTTTTTCCTTTGCTTTATTCCTGTTTTTCCTTTTCTGTATTCTTCTAGATTGATTAATTCTTCATTTCATCTTTCCCTCTATTATTTTATAATACAAGCATTTAAAGCTACAATTTTTCCTCTAAGCACTGTTTCACAATATCCCACAACAAATGAACAGGGCTCCCTTTAACCTGCTGAAATTATTCTGGTCTGTTGGGTAGGGGAGACCCTTGCCTTGACTCACATTTTTCCCAACAGGCAGGACTGGTTTAATTACTAATATTAGTACTTCTGCAATAATACCGCACCCATTACACTGCACTCACGTTCAGTCCTTTCTGATGTGGGTTCGCCAATGCTCTCTCCCATGGGTCTATCAGAAATCGGTTTCATTGGACTTTGCATCCACCTTGCAACCAGCAGCAGTGGAAACAGGTGGGGAAAGTTCCAGCCTGTCTCCATGTCCAGGTGTCCTGGCAAATCACAGACATTTTATGATCCTCTCTGATGGACTTTTGGTGGCTGATTGATTCTTAGAGCGAAGCTCCTGGGGGCCGCTGGTAAGAGGCAGCTGCCTCCTCAGGGCCACGTGAAACAGAGCATCAAAGCTCTCTGTCTCCCTCCAGGGAAGGGGGGACGTTGCCTTCTTGGGTAGCCTTGCAGGGCTGTCCCGTTGTCGCCTTCCCAAATGTGGGCCCAATCAAAGCGTTCTGATTACCTGACGTGTGGACAAGGTGATCAATACCAACAGATCCACTTAGGGGATATGTTTTCTCTAGTGACAAGGTGACTTCTCCACAAAGCAGCAGACTGGGCAGCGTGCTCCTAGGCAGGGGGGCCAGGATGGCGAGCTCACCCGTGGTTCTGCACAGGGGCCGAGTCAGTAGTCATGGTGGCCAAGCAGCCCATATTCTTCCAAGGGCAATAAACTCTCCTCTGCCACCCCCAACCCTAAACGTGTTTTGGAACCTCTGTCTACATGCCTGCAGGTTAATCAGGTACTGCGCTCAATCAATTCACCAATCAATCAATCAGAAATAAAGCCAGTATGTTCCTATCTGCTGTGAATTTTAATCCATTTCCCTTGTCAAGCCTAGGCTTTGAAGTTGGCTGTGGTCCATTCCTGCCTGTCTCTGTTTGTCTGTAAGCAGCTTGAGACTAAGATTTATGCCAGGAAATGTACAACTAACACAACATCTGAAGTTTAGTAGAGACTCAACAAGGAAAGCTGTAGCTGCATACACACACACACACACACACACACACACACACAATTGCAATCAATTACATATACCTGAACAGATATTCTTTAGGTATTTTAAATGCCTTTGTTTCCATGAACTTTTCTAGAATCATAGAGTGTTTGGCCTAAAAGAGAGGTCATGCTCTAGTTCAATCACTTAGCTCAGGTCACACACAGGTTACCCTCATAGCTCAGGCCCCCGACACGAACATTCTCGAGGGTCATCTTCTTTTGCAAAGCTGGATGAGGCAGCATTTCTGACCATGAGGAGGGAACAGGACTTGGCCTTGAGAGTGAGGGATTGTTTCGGACATGGAGCCCCTAATTGAAGATCATATTATTGTAATGAAATTAAAATTAGAGATTATTAGAGATTTATTCAAAAAGACAAGTTGTAGGGAGTCAGACTGCATTGAGATTCCATTTTATCTCTAATAATCAAGGAAGGGTGAAGAATGTATGCGTGGGTCTCCACAGCTCGAGGCTGCGTTAGCAGGGAGTGGTACCTCTATAGTCGGCTTTTGAGAGTGTGAAGTCATACAATTAATTTCCATTATAGAAGCTGAAGGAGTAATTCAAATTTCAAGGAGTACGCTTATGTGTATATATATGTGTACAAGACAGGGAAAGTAGGGGGAGAATAAACAATGGATAAATCTGCAATTTTGGCCAGTAATTGTTAGGAAGTTAGGGAGAGAAGCTGCTATAAGCAGGTTCATCCCATGATGCCAGATCACTGGCCAAATGGGCAGGGTCCTCTACTATTGATGCTCTCTCTTGTTTTGTTCTACAAGTCAAAAAATAAACACCACTTTGCCACTTCTGCCTCCACCCAACAATGCCCCAGATTCCTTACTCCAAGTAAAAGGAGGATCATGAGTAGGATGAAAGGCAGCTATCTTGTTAAAGCTTTCCCCCTCTATTCTACTACGTAGAAACATTCAATAAATTCAATCATCCCTCCAAATCAGGTTTATTGGAAACCTACTAAGAACAAGGAATATAAGTGCTAAGTACTTAGTACTAAGTATTATAGTAAGTACTAAGTATTACAGGAGTCTGCTGCTCAAAGTGTGGTCCTTGGACCCCCAGGCTCAGCATCCCTGGGAGCTTGTTAAAGATGCAGAATTTCCGATCTCATCCCAGACCTAATGAATCAAACTCTTCCTTTTAATAAGAGCCTCAGGGGAGAAGAGCAGCTATGGGAAGCACTAACAAATGGCTTTATTTTTATTAATTAATTAATTAGACCTTGCCGGGCTGCTTGCAGGACCACCAGGGAATTCCCACAAATAGCTTTATTACAGGAATATTTTTGTAGACATGTTTGAGGAATCAGGTGATTGAATGAGAAGAGAGCCTTGCAAGAAGACTAGAAATGATCAGCTTTTTAATCCTTTGTGGGACACAGCTTGACTTTACCCCAGGGAAAGCCGAGGGGAATAGTGTCACTTTGCTCCCATTAGGGTCTGTAGCTTTGGGAAGGACACCATGTTACCATGGTGGGGGGCTGGAAGTAGATGAAATTAAAAGTACTGTTCAGTAAGACACCCCAGAAATAGCTCGTTGGGCCTTGGGGGCAGTGTGGACAGTAGGTTCCATATTATCAGACCAGGGCATGAGAAATTGGACTTGTAACCTGAGAAAATGTGGGTACATGTATTTGTAGCCATAGCATAGATGTTATTTTATATTCTGCCCTTTCTCCCCCTCCCACTGCATTTTTGAACATTTAAAAATCTGCTTCTCTTTCTGCTCATCTGAGACTTACTTTCCCACCCACTCTGTGTCACAGGGACAATACATTCCCTACCCTCAATCTCACACTCTGTGTACCAGGTGGATGGCTTTTGGGGTTGCTCCAGTTCCCCTGTGGGAAAGGGAGGTCTGAACAGTCATCTTGGTGAGCAGCAGGCACCTTCTCAGGTCCCAGGGTTTGCAGAAACTATTGCTAATGTTGTACTGTACAGAAGGCAGAGAAGCCTGGGTTGAACTTGAGCTGCTAACGAGAACATCACTGCTCTGTGGAGTCTCCCTGCGGCAGCTCAGAGGTGAAAATGAGATCGTCCCAAACAATAATCTGTTGTTCATTCCAGCCAGCTAGTCCTTCTCTCCTAGGCTTATTTTCAAACATCCAAACTTTGTTATTGAAGAGATGGCTGGCTTCTCAGTGCTCTGCCGTGATGGTAACTCCACTATCCCCGTTGTAAAACAAGGGAGTTGCCCAAATAACCCTCTGTGCACTCTTTTTTGACCCCAACTTTTTTTCAAAAATTTTCTAGAAACATAGAGATAACAGTGTGATGAACACAGGTATACCCTTTATCTAAATCAGCCAATTGTCAACATTGTGATTGCGTGTGTGTGTGTGTGTGTGTGTGTGTGTGTCTTGTGTATGAAGAATCCAGGCCAGGTATCTTGTGGAATGCCCCACATTCTGGATTTGTCTGTTTCCTCATATTTAGATTCAGGTTAAACACTTTGGGCAAGAATATCACATTGACGATGTTATGTACTTTTTATTGAATCATATCAAGAGTGTGTGTTACTGGTAGTGTTAATTTTGTCATGTAGTTAAGATGGTTTTCCTAGATCTCTCCTTTGTAGTCAATAAATAATCTGTGTTGATGTTTTGAGAGCATGTGAATATCCTTTTTCCCCCATACCCTTTCACCCAATGGTTTTTAGCATTTATTGACATTTGATTGAATAAATTATAACATGGGGGTTGCAAACATTAACTTTCTAATTCCATAATCCTTCACGTTTCTTGGCTAACATTCTTCTGCAGAGAAGAATTTCTCACCCCCAACTTTCCCCTTTCTTTCTCTCCCTCTCTTTTTCTGTTTTGTTTCTGAATAACACCACAGACACAGATTCTTTGTTAAAAAACTTCCATATGTTAAAATCCATCACTATAATTTTTAAAAATTCTCAAATTAGTCAAAATTTGTCGCATGGTGGGCCTTCAAGCTCCTATGTCCTTTGACATGTCCCTGTTAGTTTTTTAAAAAATATATCCTTACTTTCTGGTAAAGCAAGATGTTCTAGGCTTACCTTGTAATTTCACTATCCAGCTGTCTGGGATCAAACATTGTTCCAAAGAACCCTGGTTCTTTTTAGTGGGAAGGGTATATAGAAACGGTATTTAGTGGGGATGCTTCTTGCTACAAGGGTATCATTGTTTCTAGGCCCTTTCTATAGGCAGAGCTAGGAAATGTATTTTAAGAAATAATGAGGCCTTCCCACGTTGATCTATGGATTCAGTGCCATCCCAATCAAAATCCCAACAAAGCATTTTGTAGACATTAGAAAGCTGATAATAGAAATTTTGATAAATGATGTGTACCAAGAATACATAAACAGCACCTATGACTCAATAATAAAGAAAACACCCAATAAAAATTGGCAAAAGCTTGAACAGACATTTCACAAAAGAAGATATCAAAATGGTAACGTGCAGATGGCAACATTGTTAGCAATATCAATCATCAGAAAAATGCAAATTAACATTGAATTGAGAAACTTCCAGTTTCTGCTTAGGATATAGGAATTTAATCTAAGAAAAAACAAGTACCCCTATCTTACTTTGGGCTGCTATAACAGGATACCACAGATTGTATGGCTTATAAACAACTAACATTTATTTTTCACAGTTCTGGAGTCTGGGAAATTCAAGATCAAGGTGCCAGCATGGTCATGCTCTCGTGAGCATCCTCCTTCTGGTTCATAGCTGGCACCTTTGTCTTCCCACAGTGGAAGGGGCCAAGGAGCTCTCTGGGGTCTCTTTGATAAGGGCACTAATCCCATCATGGGGCTCCACCCTCATGACTGACGCACTTACAGAAGGCCCCACCTGCTAGTGGCATGAACTTTGGGGGTTAGGATTTCAACATATGAATTTTCGGGGGACACAAACATTCAGACCATAGCAACCTCCAAGGAGAGATGATTGTAAGTTCTCCTCAAACCTCATTGGATGGTCATGAGAAAGATTTGACAGAGTGAGACATGGAGAAAGCCTGTCTCATGGTGTAGACTTAGAAGAAGCCACCTTGGGAAAGCTACAAAGTGCTGTCCAGATGCTTTGGTCCATCTCACCCACAGAACAAAAGCTCTCTACTCACAGGAGAGGGGAATATATGCTGGGCCCACATCATTGGAAGCCCCCTACCAGTATGGGGGAGGCAGGATTGTTGAGCAATCCCATCCCTGACATCCAGGCAAAATTCTATTTGAAGGTAGAATATAATTAACTAAACCGTATATTGTAAAATCTAGGGTAACCACCAAAAACATTTTTTAAAAAGATAAATAATAAGGTAAGAGTGGAGATAAAATAAAATCATAAAAAATAGTCAATTCAAAAGAAGGCAGAAAAATAGTTTAAAAGAAATGAGGAACAAATGGAAAAAATAGAAAATGGCTAGCAAAAATTAGATTTTAGTCTGACAATATCAATAATTATGTTACATATGATCAGTATAAACACATCATTTGAAGAGTTTGTCAGGTATGATAAAAAAGCAAGACTCAACTACATTCTGTCTGAAAAGTACCTAGCTTAAATGTAAAGTCATGGATAAAAGAAAAGGATGAAAGAGATCAACTATGCAAACACTAATGAAAAGAAAGTGGGAGTAGATAGATTAATATCAGAGAAAGCAGACTTAGAAGAAGAAATATTACCACAGATAAAGACGGAGGTTACATAATGGTAAAGGAGTCAAATCACCAGGAAGCTAGAATAATCCTAAATGTGTGTGTGTCTAACGACAGAGCTTCAAAATACATGTAGCAAAACCGATAGGACTGAAAAGCAAAATACATAAATCTACAATTACAGTTGGAGATTTTAACCCTTAGGTCAGTAATTGATAGAATAAGTAAAGAGGAAACTCATTACGAATTGGTGACTTGAACAATGGTCTCAACCCATTTGACCTAATTCACACTTAAAAAACATTCCACTTAACAGCAGAATACACATTCATTAAAACTGTACATGACTGAATCACCAAATACACCATATTCTGGGTCATAAAATAAGCCCTAATAAATTAAAAAAAGGAAATATTACGAAGTATGTTATTAGACTATAAAATAATTAAACTGGAAATTAATGACACAGAGATATCTGGAAAAATCCCCCAACTTTTGGAAATTGAACAAAAACAATTCTAAATAGTCCATTGATCAAAGAGGAATCCCCAAGGAAAATAAAAAATATAATTAAATGAGAACAAAAAAACCAATGTATTAAGAATTGTGGCATGTATTTAAAGCAGTGCATAGAGGAATTAAATGCTTATATTGGAAAAAGAGAAAGGTCTCAAATCAAAGATCTAAACTTTGTCCTAGGAAACGAAAAGCAAATTAGGTCCAAGGCAAGGAGCTTAAGCAGTAAAGATAAGAGTATCTATCAATGAAATTGAGACTAGAAAAAGAGAGAAACAATGAAAATAAAAGCTGGTATTTTAGGCATAGCCAGATAAATAAGTAAATATTTTTTTTAAAAAGCTGGCATTTTAAAATATTTATTTATTTATTTATTTTTGGCTGCGTTGGGTCCTGGTTGCTCTGCGTAGGCTTTCTCTAGTTGCGGTGAGCGGGCTTCTCATCATGGTGGTTTCTCTTGTTTTGGAGCATGGGCTCTAGGCATGCAGGCTTCAGTAGTTGTGGCACGTGGGCTCAGTAGTTGTGGCTCACGGGCTCTAGAGCGCAGGCTCAGTCGTTGTGGCGCATGGGCTTAGTTGTTCCACAGCATGTGGGATCTTCCTGGACCAGGGCTCGAACCCGTGTCACCTGCATTGGCAGGCGGATTCTTAACCACTGCAGCATCAGGGAAGTCCCCAAAGCTGGTATTGTTAAAGATCAACACAACTGATAAACCTCTAGCTAGGCTGACCATGAAAAAAGAGAGACGACCCAAATTACTGATATCAGACATCCAAGAGGGACATCATTACTGACCCTTCAGGATAGTAATGAATATTACAAACAGCTCTATGCCCATAAATTCAATGACTTAGAGAAAATGGAAAAAGATCTTCTGTGTTCTTTGCATCTCTCAGTCACAATGCATAGTTCTTTGCTGAGTGCTAGGACAGGCATCTGGTTCCTTTGTCTCTTTCTTCATTCTGACTAATTGTCCATGAAAGCTTTGCACTCACTTGATTCTTCGGCTGTCACATGTCTCTGATGCCCTAACCTTTGCTAACACCCCTCCACTGAGTGTAATCTGAAGAGAATTAGATGTAAATGAGGAGAAATCTGTCCAGAAATGAATTTTCTTCAGAAATATTTGCAAAGGGGGAGTAGGTGGGAGCAACACTTAAATATCAGTAATAAATATGTTTCAGTTTTCAACAAAGGAAGTGCTTCAGAGATGCCCTGCTTCGCCATTTCAAAATTATAGGACTAGTTAATTGTTCCATTTGGAAGAGGAACATGTTGGGTTTGTAAAAATAGATTTTACATGATGAAGGAAATCTGAATTTTTGGTAAAGTCATTTGTTCACTTAAATATTTATTGAATGCCTATGGCCGTGAGGGACAGTCTGGACTTCGGGAGATTAAAGGTGCAGCAGGACAGTCATGATTCTTGCCTTCAAAACAGCATCTCTCAGAACAAATGATGAACTCATTTCCTGTTGAGAAGGGATAATTCCTATTCATCCTTCACTTCAAAGATTAAGTGTCAGGTTAGATGTCTAAGAACTGCCAGATCAAAGAATCTGTACTTTTATAATTTTAAAAGATACGATAATATTTGAAAAATATTGCCAGTTGTCCTCTATAATGACTGTAGCAATTTGCAGTCTTAATAGCAACATATGAGAATGCGAGTTAAGGTCTGTTGAATCTGAACCACCTGCCAGGTGGGCTGAAGTGGGCTGAGGGTGGGTAAAGAGGCAGTGGCCAGACGGTGGGATAACCCACTACTACAAGAGAGGAAGACCAGGGTTCTGTGAGGACATCCCGAGGGGCCTCGTCCAGTCTTGGGGTCCACCAAAAGATTCTTAGATGTCAAAGCTCACATTTAGTATGAGAGTTGAAGGATGAATAGGAATCACCCATTTCCAACAGGAAATAAGTTTCCGTTTACTCTGAGAGAAGTTGCTGTCTTGTTCAATCTCTAATGTAACTTTCTCCAAATCCCAGATGAAGATAAGATTTCCTGTCTGTCTGCGTACTTGGGGGGATTGTTTTCTCCCCCGCTTCCTTGATCATGCACCTAAAAAGAAAGCACTTTTTTTTTTTTTTTTGCGGTACACAAGCCTCTCACTGTTGTGGCCTCTCCCGTTGCGGAGCACAGGCTCCGGACGTGCAGGCTCAGCGGCCATGGCTCACGGGCCCAGCCGCTCCGCGGCATGTGGGATCCTCCCAGACCGGGGCACGAACCCGTGTCCCCTGCATCGGCAGGAGGACTCTCAACCACTGTGCCACCAGGGAAGCCCAGAAAGCACTTTTAACAAATACATTCTTTATGATTGAGTTTCCTTCAAGCAAGACCTTTGATGGATTGTTTAATATCCTCCCCTAGCATCAGCTTCCAACAGACTGATGGAGAGCAGAAGAATTTTGTGAATACCAACGTAAAAGGACTGCTTCTAAATATGCTCCTTCAAGCCTTAACTCCAAAGCATATTACAGCCCTGACATCCTTAGAACGTTCAAGAACCTTTGCCCCTGTTTGGACTGTGCAGGAAGAAACATGAGCAAGCTGACCTGAGGGTAATGAAGTAAGGACAAGACTGAGGGGAGAGAGAATTGCTGAGGCTCAGCTGGGCACAGACTGATCTATTGCTTCCTTAGTAGCTTCACTAAGAAATGTGAATGAGAATCTGGTTCAACAATATTCAGAATGCATCTTCTGGAACACAGTTTTGTACCAGGTTCTGTTTATGGGTCCACAGATACCAAAACAGAGGTGACAGAGCCACTCCACTGTCCTCCATGACCCACACACCAATGGAGAAAATACAAATAACACAATTCAGTCTATGAGACATACCATTATTTTTTTTAAACGTTATAAAAATTGAGCAATTATGATATGAGTTGGGTGTATGTCAGTGTCCTTATTAGGAAAGACAATACCTATTCCGTCTCCAACTAACCACTCAAGAAGGAGAAAGAAATATACTTACAAAGCCTAGGTGTATTGACAAAGTGGGTGAGTTATTCCTTTTCTCAAAGTTTCTCCCTCTCTGGACATTAAGAATTGTTGTTTCAGCAAGTGGTGCTGGGAAAGTTGGACAGTTGCATGTAAATCAATTAAGTTAGAACACACCCTCACTTCATGCACAAATACAGTCAGAATGGCTTAAAGACTTATACATAAGACATGACACCATAAAACTCCTAGAAGAGAGCATAGGCAAAACATTCTCTGACACAAATTGTACCAGTGTTTTAAGTCAGTCTCCCAAGGCAATAGAAATAAAAACAAAAATAAACAAATGGGACCTAATCAAACTTACAAGCTTTTGCACAGCAAAGGAAACCATAAAAAAACCCCAAAAAGACAATCTATGGAATGGGAGAAAATATTTGCAAATGATGTGACAGACAAGGGCTTAATCTCCAAAATATACAAAGAGCTCGTACAACTCAACAACAAAAATCCCCACGAACAACCCAGTTGAAAAGTGGGCAGAAGACCTTAACAGACGTTTCTCCAAAGAAGACATACAGATGGGCAATAAGCGTATGAAAAGATGCTCAACATCACTAGTTATTAGAGAAATGCAAATCAAGACTACAATGAGGTACCACTTCACACCAGTCAGAATGGCCATTATTAAAAAGTCTATAAATAGCAAATGCTGGAGAGGGTGTGGAGAAAAGCGAATCCTCTTGCACTGTTGGTGGGAATGTAAACTGATACAGCCACTATGGAGAGCAGTATAGAGGTTCCTCAGAAAACTAAAAATAGAATTATCATCTGGTCCAGCGATCCCACTCCTGGGAATATACCCAGACAAAACTATAATTCAAAAACTACATGCAACCCTATGTTCATAGCAGCACTGTTCACAATAGCTAAAACATGGAAACAACTGAAAGATCCATCAACAGATGAATGGATAGAGAAGATGTGGTACATATATACAATGGAATACTACTCAGCCATAAAAAAGAACAAAATAATGCCATTTGCAGCAACATGGATGCAACTAGAGATTATCATACTGAGTGAAGTAAGTCAGAAAGAGAAAGACAAATACCACATGATATCACTTATATGTGGAATCTAAAACATGGCACAAATGAACCTATCTTCAAAACAGAAACAGACTCATAGACATAAAGAACAGACTTGTGGTTGCCAAGTGGGAGGCGGGGAGGGAGAAGGATGGACTGGGAGTTTGAGATTAGCAGATGCAAACTATTTCATTTAGAATAGATAAACAACAAGGTCCTAATTTATAGCACAGGGAACTATTTTCAATATCCTGTGATAAAATATAATGGAAAAGAATATAAAAAAAGAATGTATATAGGTGTATAACTGAGTCACTTTGATGTACAGCAGAGATTGGCACTACTTTGTAAATCAACTATACTTCAATAAAAAAATAGAATTGCTGTTTCAATTGGGATGCTGGCATTTCCAATTCAATCAATGTTTTTGAGGACATACCATGTGAGAGGTTCTGCAAGGGACACAAAGATGAAAAGGGTTGGCACCTGTCCTCCAGGGCTTACAGTGTGTGTGTGTGTGTGTGTGTGTGTGTGTGTGTGTGTGATTACAGACAAAAAATAGCTACCAGAAAAGCTATTGTAAACTGAGTACTTCCTGTATGCCACGCACTACTCCAAGTTATTTTTAATCTCATTTAATCCTCTCAACAACGTGTAAGGTAGGTATTATTCTCAACTTACAGTTAAGTGACTTTCCCGGGGTCATGAAGCTAATAAGATAAGGATCACAAGAGAATTCCAAACAAAGTGATGTGGGGTCTCAGAGGACGAAATATCACATTCGAGTAAGAGGATATCCAAAGTTTTATCGTAGAGGGCGTTTATGCAAGGCCTGGACATTGGGGAAGAATTTTGAAAGACAAAGACTGTGGGTGTGAGGTGTGGGATGTATTCTTGGTGGAGGGAATATATGAGCAAAAACCGAGGGTGTTCATGGAACAGCGTGGCTGGTGGGTTGGGAGGTGTTGGGGTGCAGTGAGAGATGAGGCTGGAAAGTTGGGACCTTTTTTGGGAATGGCAGCTGCATTGTAGGGAACATTAATGGCTGAGTAGCAGACTTTGTGATGCAGTCTTAGCTGTGCTTTGAGGAGGACCCTGCTAGGATTAATACTGGAGACCAGGAATGTAGGAAGCAGTGAGACCCGTGAGGACCGCGCCCCAAGAATTTCATTAAAGGTAATAAGAGTCTTAACTAGGGCAGGGACTTTGGGAGTGGACGCCATTATGATTTTTAAGATGAGCATCATGTGGGCTATTTTGTTTTAGGACTCCCAAGGAAGAAACTGTGACTATTTCCAGCAAGTAAACCCTGAGTATAAATACTTTAACGGATAATATGGTTCTACTAATTCATCTAGAAATTATATATGCTAATCCTTTCCAAGGAACGTTGCTTCCAAATAGCTCCAGTAGCCATCTGCTGATGCTTAAGGCAAAGCACAGGTGGTAACATCAGCCCTCAGCCCTTAGTCCCATGTGACAGGCCAGTAGCTCAGCCCCTTGCTCACAGGCTACAGCAGGCAGACCAGGGCCGATGCTGTACCTCCAGGTGCCAACGTCACTCAAGGAATTAATCACAGGGGACCATGCCAGGTCATACAGGGGTCCTTCTTTTGAGAGGTCAACTAAATGTGGTGGAAAAGTAACTTCCTCTACAAAGTTTTCTGGAGGCTGGTCTTTTCTATCTTGATGCTCCCGTATCACCTTGTACGTACTCTCATGAGACCACTTACCACGTTTCACTGTTATTGTCTCTTTACCCAGCTCACTCCTCTATTATCTTGTGAGCTTCCCAAGGGCAGGGACTGTGCCCTATTTACCCCAGGACATTTATCCCAAAGCCCAGCAGTAAGGAGGTGAAGCCCTCAATGAGTGTTAACTGGATGAGGATGAGCGAATGTTAGAAGGAACACAACATCTTTGGGAACCAACTTTGATCAGAGACCAGGATCAGAGTGAGAGAAGCCTTGTGGAGGAGGGCAGACAGTGGGGGGAAAGTGTCAAGACCCCACGCGCATTGAGCCCATCCTCTCCTTCCTGTCGCCTAGAGCTTCTCCTATCCACCAGTCTTCTGTTCAAAGCTTGGAGGGTTTTCAGTTTGGTTTTTATCACAGAGATCATTTCCCTTTCAAAACCGGAGGGGTTTGGCAGGTTGAACGTGAAAACTATGCTTTTCACTGTGTTACAGCCAAACTCCTCCAGCCATAGTGGAAGGAAGCTTTTGACCTTCTTGGTGTGAAAATGAGGAAGGAGGTGAGTATTGGAGTGAGGACAGCAACAAATAAAATCTGTGGGGTGCCCACCTTTCAATCTGGGAGGGCAGAATTCATCTGACCAAATTTTGTTCTTGGGAGCAGGTAAAGTTTTGTTATCCTTATTTTACTGAAGATGTAATTGGACCCAAGGTTAAGAGGGTCCAACAGTTAGTAAGAATGCAGATCTTACGACTTCTAAGGCAAGACTCTTTTCTCAAACTCTCTGAAGCTACTTGAGCAATAAAGTAAAGAGATCACTTGAGCTTCCTCCAAGGAGTGAGTCAACTTCCCAGCTCTTTCACATTGACATAAGTGCCTTTCTTTTCTGGGCTCTGGAATAATCAGAAGTCATCTTAGATGTAGACACATCAGGTAGTTTGGGTTAAGGGAAGGGGGTATGGACCCCCCCACCCCCAGGGTAAAGCAACTTCCTGCTATCCCATCACCCTTCCATAGGAAGGCATTATACAGAACAGTGCTCTAGAGAAATGACATCCTTTTCTGAAAGTTCAATATCTTTTAACTTTGCTAAATACTCACTCATTCTATTTATTTTTGTTACAAACTCCATGGCAAACTCATTAGTAGCTTATTAGCCAGGACTGTTGGAGCTGAACTGATGCTAGTTAAGGAAAATTTGTTTGTGGAAGTTCAATCAGTGCTGGAAGTGACCCTTGTCTGGGCTAACGAGAGCTTGATAAATGTCACAGCAACAGTGACAAATGTCGGCAATCAGAGGCAATAAAACCTTTAATGAATTTCAATATTTCTGTCAAAAAAGGTCACATATTAGTCAGGGCTGGGATGAGCAGAAGGAGAATGTAGGAGTCAGAGAGTAATCTCATCAGGAATTCAATAAATTTGCCAGGTTTTGGAAAGGAAACAAACAGATCTTTTTTTTTTAAGTTTTTAATTTAATTTAATTTATTTTTTTATACAGCAGGTTCTTATTGGTTATCCATTTTATACATATTAGTGTATATATGTCAACCCCAATCTCCCAATTCATCACACCACCACCCCTGCGGCCACTTTCCCCCCTTGGTGTCCATACATTTGTTCTCTACATCTGTCTCCATTTCTGCCCTGCAAACCGGTTCATCTGTACCATTTTTCTAGGTTCCACATATATGCGTTAATATACGATATTTGTTTTTCTCTTTCTCACTTCACTCTGTATGACAGTCTCTAGATCCATCCACGTCTCTACAAATGACCCAATTTCGTTCCTTTTTATGGTGGAAACAAACTGATCTTGAAGCCCAAACTTCAGGGCAATGGTAAATATATTAAAGGAATCTTGCTGTTAAATGTTAAAGAAGTATTGATATGTTAATTCTTGATAACGTTATCGTCTTGGGTTCTTTATAGAAATGATTGGTAAGTTTGGATTCACAGTGAAAGGGAAGAAAAAGAATGCTTTCCACTTGTAAAGCTCTTAATTCTGTTCTTAACCACTGCCCCTCTTATGTGATTCCTAGGCATTTCAGTCTAACGTGGTTTAGTGTGTTACTTAGAGGCACAATGGATGGATGACTAGGTGACTGGACCGTGCCATCTTTGAGGGCCCCATCTAGCCTCCAGTTTGGATGCTATAAAATGAGATCCAAGAACCTATAGAATGAGTGGACTTTGTCTTTGTCTCAATGAGACTCCAAATAATTTAATACGAGTAATAAGGAGAAGCCCACAGTCACAGCCACCCTACTTTATAAATACCTGCCCTTCCATCTTACCTGAAGAGGTCATACCTTCTCTTTAGGCTGACTGGTACCTTTGGAAAACTTCAAAGGCAGAATTTGTGAGACTCAGGCATTAAAATATATATATTTTATATAAATTTACATACAGTAGAATTGACACGTGTGTGTGTGTGTGTGTGTGTGTGTGTGTGTGTGTGTGAGATGTTTCAGCTCTGCTCTCCAAATAGAAAAATTTCCATCATATTTTACAGAACAGACACTTGAAGGCAACCTATAGGACAAAATAACTACTGCCAGAAAAAACCTGCATGCCTGGTGAGGAGTATCACCCAAGCCCAGAGCAAAGCCCCTGCTGGATAATAAACATGATAGATAATCTGTCTCTATGTGCTCTTTGTCCTATATGGGAGAAGGGACAAGCATTTTGCATGCAATTTTCAGATCTATTTACTCTTGTATACGTACGTTCTTAAGAATGTTTTGTCAGCTCAATTTCCTCCGGTGTTGATGACTCCCACACTTATATATTCATATCTTCGGGTGCTACCTGTCTTCTAATTCAATTGTATTCAGTCCTTTTCAGTGTCTTTTCTGCATCTCACATTTCACATGTACAAAACTGAGCTCTGATTTGTAAACCAACCCCCTCCCCCTGCCCCAAATCAAACCTTCTCCCTGCAGCCTTCCCTGTCTGGATTAACGGCAATTTTTTTTACTCGCTTGCTTAGGACAAAACTTTTGGCATCATACCTGACTATTCTATTTCCTCAGAGTTTGTTGCAGCAAAAATAGAAATGAAGTTTTCCATCTCCTGAGAACAAGGAAAATAAAGGGAACAGTGAACAGGCTAGAGAAGAAACATAAATTGGCCTGAGTTAATCAATCCTAGTTTTATTTGAACTGTTACTAATCTGTAGTGTCTGTAACTAGATTTGCCCTTCACGAAGCTAACCTGTCATCCCTAATTCTGTGTAATTTAGGTAATTTACTTCCTGCACCTGGTATTTGCTCTTTACTCTCCCTATAATTTCTTGTAGCAAATCTCTCTTTGTAGCTGTATTTCAGAAAGGAGGTCGCAGACCGATAACCCAGAGACACTAACGGACCCAATTACCGGGCTGCCAGACCCAATTACCGGGTTGCCGGACTCCAGTGGTGACTGTTTTGAAATAATGCAAGAAGAAGAATGCAAGACCTTCGCCATTTTGATCCTTACCATTCACTTTGGACTGCGATTTTCCCTATAAGAATCCCTGTAATTCCCCAGGAAGGGGGCGCACAGTTCTTGAGGCGCTAGCCTACCTTGTCTTCCCTTTGCCTGGCAAAGAAAATAAAAAGCCTCTCTATTTCTTATCTTCCAAATCTCTGTCTCCGCCTTATGCACAGGGAGCCAAGATTTGGCAACAGTATCACATCTGAGCTGTCAGCAAATCCTGTAGACTTGGTCTTTAAAATACATTTGGAATTAAAAAAAAAAACTATCAACATAATTCATCACATGCACAGATTAAAGAATAAAATGATATGATTATCTCAATAGCTACAGGAAAAGCACTTAATAATACTTAACATGTTTTTTGATTTAAAAAAACCTCTTCATTAAATTAAAAATAGAAAGGAATTTCTTTAACTGGATAAAGGGTATTAAAATCTATAAGTATCATCAACCTAAATGGAGAAATATTAGAAACGTTCTCTTTAAAATCAGGGGCACGGCCGTGGGATTTGTATGTCTTCCCCAGAGCCTAGCCCCAGGGTGGACACAAACACAGCAGGTCTTCAATGAATAGCTGGCAAATAAATGAACAAATGAATTAATGAAGGAGATTAGAATAGAGATGTATCAAAGTCACCTTAGGTGAAGGGATAGAAGCTTCGTGAGTTCATTGAACAGATGGGGGGCCGTTTCACATAAGTGTGGGAAAGAAATTCCAGTCTGTTCCAAGAAGGTAAGTCAAGTGTGCTGAGCCTGCCCCCGCCAAGACTGACCCCTCCCCCAGTCCAGGTGCCAGTCCCAAGTCCAGGTTGTCACCTGTGCTTCTGACCAACTGACTACAAATCTGGGTTCCCACAACCCCCTCCGAAGGTTTGATGATTTGCTATAACACTTCACAGATCTGAGAGAAAAACAGTTTACTCACTAGATTAGCAGATCATTATAAAAGGATACAACTCAGGAACAGCCAGACGGAAGAGATGCACAGGGTACGGCACAGGGGGAAGAGGCAGGTCCTCTCTGATGCTCCACCCCACCAGCACCTCCACATGTTCACCAACCTGGAAGCTCTCTGAACCCCTTCAGTTTAGGTTTTTTATGGAGGCAGCATTACATAGGCACGATTGATTGAATCATTGGCCATTGGTGGTCAACTCAACCTCCAGCTCCTCTCTCCTCCCCAGGGGTTGGGGGGTTGGGCTGAAAGTTCCAGCCCTCAATCAGTGGCTGGTTCCCCTGGCAACCAGCCCCCAGCTTCGGGGGTTTTCCAAAAGTCACCTTATTAGCATAAACTCAGGTGTGGTCTTTGGCTCAATGAGGGCTTATTACGAATAACCAAAGGCACGCCTTTCACCTTTATGGCTCTTATCACTTAAGACATTCCAGGGGTTTTAAGAGTTCTGTGCCAAGAACTGGAGGAGAACCAAATATATATTTCTTCTTATAAATCACATATCATAATGACCAAAAAAAAAAAAAAAGAAAAGAAAAAAAACCCCTTCAGCTTTAATGGGATTGTCTCAGGAGGACTCCTGTTCTGAGTACTTCGTGACATTTGGGTCCCTCTACTGCCCTCATCGACTGACATGAGGCCTCAGGGTTCCCTGAAATAACATGCAAAGGCTGATCAGAGGGACAAATGATAGCAGTTATTATCATCTTAAACATCAAAGATGAATTAGATATAACACAGAGATATCAGTTTGCATGTAATTGGCAAACACCTCTACTCAAGTATATGGTGAGGCAGGAAGCCTTGAGTGTGAACAACCAGAACATGGTCCCTGCAGCAGGATTCTAAGCCAGTGGAAAGGATGGGTTAAGTAGATGGGCTGTAAATTACATGGATCAAAGCCTTGTTAAGAGAGAAATAGAGGGTTAGGGTCTAGTTCATGGTGCCTGCTATTTAAGATATATTTGTTGAGTGAATTTCTTATTGTTAGCCATTTCATTTATAGGTTTACATTGTAGGCACAAAATTGTAGATTTACACAAGTCCATTTAATGGCAAGGAGAATCCTAATGGTCTAAATTGAGGACAGGCCCTAAATCAAATCCTATAAACTTACAAGAAGATAAAAGAAGCAGTAGAAGTTTGGGATCAGTGCCTCCGAACTCATCAGCAGGAATGGCAGCCCCAGGGTAGAGTTCTGGGGTGCCCTGTATAATCAGCATATTTTAGGGATGTGTATGGGAGCAATTAGAGGTGACAGAGGTAATTAAAAGGTAAGGCACAGAGGTGGGAAGGTTGAGTCACAATCTAGTATGATTATATAGTGTTCAAAAATATGAACACAGAGCTGTCCAGACCAGTTTGGCTAAAATTTTCCACCTTCATTATTTCAACTCTTCTGCATAACTCATTTTAAATTTTAAAAAATGCTATTATTATATCACCTTTAAACCATGATAATATTTGAAAAGATTAAATATTTGTCTCAAACTCACATAGAGCTACTTTCACTTAGGTATCCTTTTAATATATTCCCACGTGAGTGAATACTTTTGCTATAATTTTAGAACACATATAACTTAGTTTGCTTCTGATTAATATTACATCGTAAGCACCTTGTTGTATATCTATTGTCTTCATGGATTTTTTTTTTTTTTAAATGGCTGTAGAATATTCCCTGAAGTTGCTATACTTTGTCTCTCCTCAGTTTGTGGGCCTTTTGTATTTAAAGATTTTTTCTCTCCTGTGACTGCCTTGGCACAAAGTAACTTTATGTTGATAGCTTTTTTTTTTTTTCTTTCTGCTTTTGAAGTATTGGCTTGGGAGTAAATCTCCAACATTGGTTTTAGTGGTTCAAAACATAACATTTTTTAAAAAATTTATTTATTTTATTTATTTATTTTTGGCTGTGTTGGATCTTCGTTGCTGCATGAGGGCTTTGCACATGGGCTTTCTCTAGTTGCGGTGAGCAGGGCTACTCTTTGTTGTGGTGCACGGGCATCTCATTGCCGTGGCTTCTCTTGTTGCCGAGCACGAGCTCTAGGCACGCAGGCTTCAGTGGTTGTGGTGCACAGGCTTGGTTGCTCTGCGGCATGTGGTATCTTCCTGGACCAGGGCTCGAACCCATGTCGCCTGCATTGGCAGGTGGATTATTAACCACTGCGCCACCAGGGAAGCCCCTTATTTTTTTATTTTTATTTTTGGCTGCGTTGGGTCTTCGTTGCTGTGCGTGGGCTTTCTCTAGTTTCATCGAGCGGGGGCTACCCTTCATTGTGGTGCATGGGCTTCTCATTGCGGTGGCTTCTCTTGTTGTGGAGCACGGGCTCTAGGCGCACAGGCTTCAGTAGTTGTGGCTCACGGGATCTAGAGCGCAGGCTCAGTAGTTGTGGTGCACGGGCTTAGTTGCTCCAAGGCATGTGGGATCTTCCCAGACCAGGGATCAAACCTGTGTCCCCTACATTGGCAGGTAGATTCTTAACCACTGCGCCACCAGGGAAGCCCTGTACTAGTCTTATTCTCATCAATTTTAAGACTTTTAGCTCCTCCAATTTCAGGAGGAGCTAATTGCCACTTTGAGAGCAAATGTTGTGAGTTATATATTTCTATACACTAATTGTTTCTGTCAGTAGTACTGGGCCCACTTTTGAAAGTAAATACTTTCTGATCCTCAGTAAGTAGTTTTTACTTATAAGCTATTTCTTCCAATAGTCCTTTGAGGTATTCTTTCGAACCTTGTAATAGGCTCCTTTATTATTATTATTAACAGATAGTAGGGAAGGGAGTGTGACTTTGGGGGTGTGGCTTAACTGCTCCCAAGGGGATGAAATGCGCAGAAGTTGGCAATAAAAACAGAAAAATGTCAAGGAACATATAAATAGGAGGAAATTTATTCAAACATTGGACATATGTTGTTGAATATTAGCAGTTACTGACTGCACAGTGTTATGTAACACCCAAAAAACTCAGTTGGCTTAAAATCATAACCATATTCAGCTCACAATGCTGTGGATCAGCCCTTTAGGCTGGTGGTTCTTCTGGTCCCACATGGGCTCAGGTACAGGTCTGGAGGTCAGCTGACTGTTGGCCGGGCCACTTAGCTCACAGCTACACATCTCTCCTAACTTTCCAGTATATCCTCACGTGAGATCCTATCTGAGCCGTGGAGTTTGCCCAAAATGTGGACAGAAGTGGCCAGAGGGAGGTGGAGAGAGCACCTGAGGTGTAAAGGAAAGACCTCGGAGGGTCCCATGGCCATCAGAGTGTTCAGAATCTCACCGGTTAGCTACAGTTGGAGTTGGAGGAATTGGGAGGTGGGAAAAACTGGGATTCAACAGTCAAGCTGTAACAGGGAAGAGCCAACTCTGACTACATGTTGGATCTGTTCCTTTTACTTTAACCTTTGCTTGCTGTTGCTTTTGTTCACTAAAAGGATACTGTCTATACACAATGGCCTGCCTCAGGGAAGCCTGCCCCTCTGCCTGAATGTTAAACCAAAGCGCCTTTGTTCAGGGAAGCATCCCGCCCCTGTCCACCTGTGGATGGCTGCAAGAAAGAAGAAATTAACACATCCCCTCCCCGGGGCTGGCCATTCCAGGGGACTTTTGCAAAACTCATGGCCTTTTACTTTACTTCCTCATCTCCTCCCCCTCTCTGTTCTATAAAAGAAACTGGCATCCAAACCCCCATAAGATGGTTTTCTGGAGACATTGGTCTGCCATCTTCTCGGTCTGCCGGCTTTCTGAATAAAGTCGTATTCTTTGCCTCAACACCTCGTCTCCGATTCATTGGCCTGTAGCGTGGGGAACAGAGCAAGCTTGGACTCGGTAACAAAACTGGGAAGATATCAGTGTCAGGGAGAGGAGAGAGATGGGGAGGGGGTTGGGGGCTGAAACCTCAGCCAAAGGAGCTGGGAGATGTGCTGGAGCTGATGGGGCTGGGGGAGAAGGGGGACCACCGCACACAGGGAGCTGAGAGGCTGTGCTCCCTGAAAATCCATCCATCTCAGCGTCGTCATGGGTCTGGGGAAGGCAGGCATCAAGCTCCCAGTGGGACTGTGGTGCCGAAGCAAGGCAGGAAGGAAGGCAGGTCCTGACACAGGTCTCGCTCTCCATCTGGGATGACTGGACAGACTTACATTTCAGGTTTTCTCTACTCCCTACCTTCTCTCCTGTCAGACAAAGATCTCAACTGTATTAAGCCCAGCACCATGACTGATCTGTGTTCTCCACATTTGGAAATCAAATCAGAGTTAAATCTAATCACTGAGGAATCAGTCAGGGTCTGTGCTGGGCAGTTCCATCACCTTCAGTGGGGGAAGGAGGTGGTACTGATTTCATGCACCTGGAAAAGGGACAACACCTCCGTTGGAAGGATTTATAAGAGATTAAAAGAGAGTGAGGATGCAGTCCTGGGACGACGTCTTCCCACCCACACGAGGTTCACAAGCAATGCTGTGTTCAGTCCCTGTGAGGACCCGTGTCTCTGTTCTGTGTCCTCATCATAGGAGACCCAAGAGCAGTCAGGGCACGCTGCTGGCATAACTTTAGGAGCAGAGCTCAAAATTATCCCTCCCATGGGACGATCGTGGTGTCCGGAATCAAACCATTACAGATTTCCTGCTCTGAGGCTTGAAGATACCGTGAAAAGAGTATTTCCTCCAAATGTCACCGGTGCGGTGCGGTGGGGTGGGGGTGGGGGGGGCGGGGAGCGGGGAGCGGGATGGGGGACGCTTTGCGATGGGACAAAGCCTTTTTGGGAAGGAAGAGGAGCTAAAAGTCAACTCAAGACGAACCAGATCAGCTTCACAACCTTGTCCAGGAGTAGCTCTAATTCCAAACACTGCCGGGATTATTTTCTTCTAAAGTTGGTGTTTTGGGCAATAAGAAGAGTAAGCTGCTAGGCTGTTGGAGTCTCCGGTCTATGGAAGCTCACACGCTAAGACTTAGAAGAAATTCCCTTCTTTGCTAATTTTGAACGTCTTTCTTCATGGTTTTCTTTCAACTCTATTAAAAATATGTAAGCTTCATGCAGTAGGAGTCATGGCTGTTTTGTTGGCACTGTAACCCTGGCACAGACACCCAATAAATATGTGAGCAAGATGTGTGAACCGTCGTGTTTTTCAGCCTGTAACACCTCCAAGGGAAGCAAGTTCCAAAGATTGGCTGCCCACCATGGAAAGTAACACTTTCTTTGCTTTGTTCTTAAAAACAAAATTGGTATTTCAGGTTCAGAAGAATAGGTGATCAGATTGTAAGTGGTTTTCAATTTCTCCCTTTCCTGTTTTTTAAAAAATTGTTTTTTGTTTAAAGCAGTGAGACTATTTTAACAAGTGCTAATTTACTTAGAACTTTAATATGTAAAACATATATAGGACCAGTTCATTAACTGGTTCATTAACTCCACAAGGCAGCTTAGATAGTGTCAGAATCCCGACACCTCTGGGAATATGAAAACCGTGGGACCTTCCAACTCCAGCATTCTCTGTATGAGTATATGTCACAAACAACCCATACGTGTCTAAAGAAGTTGAATTCATATTCTCCTTCTTTCATCCATTTTAGAATTTTATACTCATCAATGTTAGGAAATGCTCTTTAAGAAAAAAAAAAACTAAGCACATTTTTTTTTTTAATTCTTCATCTCTATTTAGAAGAGAGAGTTATATGACTCCAAAGTGACTTGAAATTCAGTTACCTCCTTTCAAAATCTGGCCATAGTCGTTTTTGTTTACAGTCAAATAAAAAAGTGAAGAGGGCTTCCCTGATGGTGCAGTGGTTGAGAGTCCGCCTGCTGATGCGGAGGACACGGGTTCGCGCCCTGGTCCGGGAGGATCCCACATGCGGCAGAGCAGCTGGGCCCATGAGCGATGGCCGCTGGGCCTGTGCGTCCGGAGCCTGTGCTCCACAACGGGAGAGGCCACACAGTGAGAGGCCCGCGTACCGCAAAAAAAAAAAAAAAAAAGTGAAGAGACATAAAGTTCTTGGTTGTTTTATCTGATCATTTACCTAACTTGATATGACCAGGTTTTTGGAATGGTTAGAAATTAAAAATTTTTTAAGAATCAGTGTTTTTTCCTCCTGAAAACAAAAAAAATACCCTTTTTAAGAGCAGCTTTAGGCTCCCAGCAAAGTTAGGGGAAAGTACAGAGATTTCCCATTCACCCCCTGCCCACCATGTGAACAGACTCCCCCAGTATCAACATCCTCCACCAGAGGGTACATTGCTACAATCAATGAACCTAGGTTGACACATCATCATCACCTAAAATCCATAGTTTACATTAGGGGTCACTCGTATTCTGTGGGTTGTGTATTCTGTGGGTTTGGACAAATATATAATGACATCTATCCATCCTTATGATAGCAAACGTTCTTGTCTCAATGCTCTAACATTCTTCTCCTCCACCTGTTCATCCCTCCCTTTCTCTAACCCCTGTCACTCACCAATCGTTTTACTGTCTCCATAGTTTTACCTTTTCCAGGATGTTATATAATTGGAATCACACAGTCTGTAACCTTTTCAGATTGACCTCTTTTACTTAGGAACATGCATTTAAGCTTCCTCTATGTCTTTCATGGCTTGATAGCTTATTTCTTTTTAGTCATGAATAACGTTCCATTGTCTGGATGGACCACAGTTTATTTGTCCATTCACCCTCTGAAGGACATCATGGTTGCTTCCAGTTTTGGCAGCTGTGAATAAAGCCGCTATAAATATCAGTGTAGGTTTTTGCGTGGACATAAGTTTTCAGTTCATTTGGGCCAATGCCAAGGAGTGTGACTGCATAAGAGTATGTTTAGTTTTGTAAGAAACTGCTAGGCAGTCTTCCAAAGTGAAGCTTTCAGAAGGTTACTATTTGTTGTTGCCTCTGAATCTCACTGCTTCACCCAATAAGCAAACATTTTGGAAGCAAACAGACCTGAGCTCAAATCCCATTTCTCTCATTTATTAGCTTGCCTTGGGCATGTTACCTTCTCTAAGCTTCTGTTTCTCCATTTTTATGATGGAGAAAACGGTATCAGTAGTATTTGGCAGGATTTCGGTGATGATTAAATGCGGGTGTGTATACAGAGGGACTTACGCATGGTAGGTAAGTGGGAGCTATCCTTCCTTCCCCTCAGAATAACCAAGAGACACGGTGCTTTCCTCCAGGGCTCAATCTCTAAGCTTGCTGGGGAAAAGGGGGTGTTACCATTTCAGAGCCGTCCATCCACAGGGTATGGGGCAACCTCACAAAGCATCCATGCAGGGAGGTGCAGAATATAACCCGTTCAGAGCCTCACTTTAGACCTTTAGGTAAAAGCACTTTTATTCTCCTCTCCCCTACACCCACCCCTTGCAAGGAGCTACTGGTTCCCTGCAATAATTTAATTTCTCTCCCCAAATCTCATCCCAACATCTAGGTTTTATGAAATAATTTTATGTTATTAGAATTTTCCTTATAATCTGTCTCTTCTGGTACAAAGGTTCTTATTTATACATTCTCAGAGACTCTATTCTCACCATTAATATTTAATTGTATATTGTAAGGCCTGCTGGCCCTGTTTTCTCTCCTCTCCATCTTCCCCCATTTCGAAATCTCTTTGGTTCATGGATTGTTTAGCTAGCTTTTTTTTTTTTTTTTTTTTTTTACATAGGACTCAGAGATAATATTCTCTCTGTTTGCGTCTATCATTAAATATCTTTCTTTTATCTCAATAGGAAATGGTATGTTGGCTGCTTGGAGGGTTCTTGGGTGGCAATCTCTTTCTAGAAGGTCTGTAGATGTTCTTTACTGTCTTCTCCCCCAATGTGCCTGCTAGTCACTAGGGGCCTTATTAAGATGTGGATCTGAATCCAGAAGGACTGGGCTGGGGCCTGAGACTCTGCATTTCTATGACCCTCCCAGTCGACACAACAGCTGCCAGTCAGCGGATCACACTTTCTGCAGCAAAGTTCCAGGTAATTGTGTAGCAGACAAGGAGTCCCAGATAAGTTGGATTCCACCCCCCCCCGCCCTGGCCCCCTTTATGGGTAACTGATTCTTTTCCCAGGACGTTTGCAAATTTCTCCCTTGATCATGATAATCCAGAACTTCATTAGGACATGCTCACTTATGTGCCCTTTCTCATCAATCTAAACTAGGATTCAGCGAGCCCATTAAAACGTAGACCCAAGTGTTTCTTCAACTCATGGACATTTTCCTTCTATGACTGTAGTTGACCCTCATTATTTACTGAGTGTGTATTTGTGAATTTTCCTAAATGCTCACATTATTTCTAACCCCAGAATCAATACTTGTGGAGTTTTTGTGTGCTGGGTGGTAGATCCTGAGTCGCCCCGAGCGCACCTTCCCAGCTGAGGCTGGACCAGATGACAGTCTGCCTTCTCACACTACCTGCACATGTGCTTTTCACAGTCTATTTTGTGCCACATTTTTAGGTTTTCTGCTTTTTCTGGGTGATTTTGCTGTTCAAAATGGCCTCAGGCATAGTGCTGAAGTGTTACCTAGTATTCCTAAGTGCGAGAGGATGACATTTGTCTTATGGAGATAATACATGAGTTAAAATTTCATTCAGTAATGACACAGCACTGTGGGTCATGAGTCCAATGTTAATGACTTAACAACTTATATTAAATTAAATGAGGTTTCCTTAAATAGAAGCACATGTAAAGCAAGGTTATGTACTGGTTAATTGATGAGAATGTTGTGACCAGAGGCTGGCAGGAACATAATCCAGTATTTCCCCAAGAAGTGATGGTTCAGTATTCACTAATTCAGCGTTCACAGCAACTTTATCAAACGTTGCCATAAATAATGAGAATCATGGTATTTAAAAATGTTTGTCTTTTCTCTATCCGTTTCTGAGATCTAATACCATTTGATCAAAATGTATTATCCTCCTTACATATTGTTGGGTTCAATTAGCTATTTTGTTGACGATTTTTATATCTATGTTTATGAGGGATATTACCCTGTAGTTTCCTTTTTTGGTGATATCTTTGTGTGGCTTTGGTATCAGGGTAATAAGATTTTTAATTACAAATTCAATTTCATTAATAAATACAGAGCTAGGGCTTCCCTGGTGCTGCAGTGGTTAAGAATCTGCCTGCCAATGCAGGGAACATGGGTTCGAGCCCTGGTCCGGGAAGATCCCACATGCCACGGAGCAACTAAGCCCGTGTACCACAACTACTGAGCCTGCACTCTAGAGCCTGTGAGCCACAACTACTGAGCCTGCGTGCCTAGAGCCTGTGCTCCGCAACAAAAGAAGCCACCGCAGTGAGAAGCCCGCACACCGCGATGAAGAGTAGCCCCTGCTCGCTGCAACTAGAGAAAGCCCGCGCTCAGCAACAAAGACCCAACACAGCCAAAAAAAATAAAATAAAATAAAATAAATAAATAAATAAAAATAAATACAGGGCTAGTCCTATTAACTATTTTTTTCTTGAGGGAGTTCATAGTGGCTTTCTCAACTATTGTTTTCTCAAACTATAATTTTTTCTTGAAAGCTCAATTTTTATTCTTGGCAACAAAAACTGTTAGTTGTTTTCCTTGCAAGGAGAAAATGTCTGCTATTTACCTGTGTTTGAATAACCAGCTGGAGTTTGTCTGTCTGGCAGTTGTTCTTTTTTTTTTTTTGCGGTACGTGGGCCTCTCACTGCTGTGGCCTCTCCCGTTGCGGAGCACAGGCTCCAGACGTGCAGGCTCAGCGGCCATGGCTCACGGGCTCAGCCGCTCCGCAGCATGTGGGATCCTCCCGGACCGGGGCACGAACCTGTGTCCCCTGCATCGGCAGGCGGTCTCTCAACCACTGCGCCACCAGGGAAGCCCTGGCAGTTGTTCTTTCAAAGTAAAAATAACACTCTATGGAAAAAGTGACTTGTTCAGCCTGAAATTCAAACAATTGCCCAAGTGTTTCTCCTTGAAACAACCATTGTGCTGTGGATGTGACTGTGTTCTTCCCATTTTGTCACACAAGATAGTAAAAAGATGCCCAGTCTAGTGTTGAGAGGGCTGAGACTTATCTGTAATCTTGTGAAGGACAATCTCATGTGAAGCTGGCAGTCCTGCACTGTCTGTCATCCAATGTTAGAAACACCTTTCCTACATTTTGGCTTTCTAGTCGCCTGTGGCAGGAGGGCAGAGGTGGTCCCTGTTATTTCCTCATAATCTGTTTCTTTTTCTTTTTCTGGAAATGCTATTCATCAAAAATCAGCTCTCCTGGAGCTATCCCTTCTGTATCTTCTCTTTCCCTCTGATTTCATCTCCTATTATTATTACTTTTTGTACTTTGACACATTTCTTAACACTTGGTCTCAATAGTGACTGACCATCCTCTTCTTTAATTCATCTACTAAACTTTAAAACTCAAAGCATGTTTTGGGGGAAGCTCCTGGAAGTCTTTTTGTGCTTTTCTTCAGTTTCCTTGACTGCTCTCAGTACCTTTTACTGCAGGTGTTCATTTTTCTCCCCCCTGCAGGTTTCATTGGGTTTGTGTTCTGAATGTTTCACCAGCTCTTCCTCTCTGGCTGGTGGGTCCTTCAGACGTGCTGTGATTTTTGTTCTGTCAGCTCCCTGGGAGTCACATCTTGTTGCTAGAAGTAACATAAAGGCAGGAATGCTGATACCTTTTCATTCTAGGTCAATATCTTTCTTTAAAAATTGAGGTATAACTGGCAAATAAAATTGGATCTATTTAAGGTGTACAATTGATGATGTGATATATACGTACATTGTGAAATAATCACCACAATCAAGCTAATTAACATATCTATTACCTCACAGTTACCATTTCCTTTGAGTGTGTGTGCCTGCGTGTGTGTGTGTGTGTGTGTGTGTGTGTCTCTGTGTGTGTCTGTGTGTGTATGGAGGGAACACAAGATCAAGATCTACCCTCTTAGGAAAATTTAAGTACGCAATACAGTTTTTACTTATAGTCACCATGCTGCACATTAGATCTCCAGTATTCATCTTGTACCATGAACTTTGTAGCCCTTGACCACCATCCCTCCACAGCCCCTGCCCCCCGGCAACCACCCTTCTGCTCTCTGCTTCTACGAGTTCACCTATTTTAGATTCCACGTACATGTGAGATGATGCAGTATTTGTCTTTGGCTTATCTCTCTTAGCATAATGTCCTCCAGATTCATCCATGTTGTCTCAAGGGGCAGGAGCTCCTCCTTTTTAAGACTGAAGGTCAATAATATCTTTTTCCTGGGTCCTGCCCTACATGTCTTAATTCTTTGGGAAACCTAAAGACTCAAGTAGGATTGGGGTCAGAGGTAATTACTCCCTGTGTGTGTGTGTGTGTGTGTGCGTGTGGGGAAAACAAGGCTCTGAGTCATGAAGTCCTTGCCTAGACTTCATCAGGGATCAGAAGCGGAAATCCAGGGGGGACATCTATGTCGTCATAGCGATTATCAGCCATCTGTTGAACTCTTACTCAGTGCTGGGCACTGAGATAAACATTTTACACTATATATTTATTTATTTTTATTGACATAAGGTTGATTTACAATATTGTGTTAGTTTCAGGTGTGCAGCAAGGCAATTCACTTATACATATATATATTTTTTTCAGATTATTTTCTATTACAGGTTATTACAAGATATTGAATATAGTTCCCTGTTACACATAATATTTTAATCAAAGTTTCTTCTGAAGCTAAGTTGTCTGGTTATTAACATACAACATTTGTCCTGGGACGTAGGTACAGGGATCCTTCCCACCTAGGGATGGAATGATGAAACTGTGTCTTTCCCAGGTAGGAAGTGGAGAGATTGGGACCTGAGTTCAGGCCTGTCTGTCTCTGAATCCTCACTTGCTCTTGACCTCTCTGCTCTACCATCCCAGCTTTGGCCTCCATCTGCCTTGGACAAGAGTGGGACCTGCATCCATCCTCTGCCACCCCTCTACACTTTGCTCAGGGGGCAAACATCCTTCATATTCTCCCAGTGCATGGGGTCAAGGGCACCGCCTCCTCATTTTCCCTGCATTCTTCCCAGCACAATAGCCCAGATGTGATTATTATTTTTAATTACTTTCCTATTTAATGCATAAAGAGGCTGGTGGGTTGGGAGGTGTTATCAGGTGATAATCCTGATCTCCTTCTTGCTTCAAACATCCCCGCCCTCTGCCCTTTAGAGTAGCTGATTCACAGGCTTCTCCTTATTACCATGAAAGCTGGGGGCAGAACTATTCTATTTCTGGTTGCCATCAGCATTTTTATTTTGAAGACCTTGTGAGTGACGGGTGTCGCATACTCAAAAGTTCTCTTAGGGATCTGTGGGTCTCTGCCAAAGGAGTTTCCAGGCACAGTCTAAGAAAGAGATGTAGATGATCTGAACGAATGCTTAACCCCCAGTGATGTTTATAAAATCTTTGGGATGCAGCCTGTGGGAGAAGGTTGCAGGAGGAAGCCAGATACACCGGGTGCCCTGATGGGGGCTCCTGCAGGGGTCTAATGGCAGAAGAAGGAGTTTGGCTTCTTCCTGGTGTAGTGGGATCAGTCAAACCAGGATGTGTCCAGGCCAGCAGCTCTGACCCAGCAGTCACCGTTCCGGCCATCCAGGGAACTCCTAGGCTCCACCCCTACAGGTTCCATTTCAGAAGATTTTGTGGGGTCCTGGCATGTATGTTTGGACAAAGGTCCTTGGGGTGATGGAGCACCAGCCACCACTGCCCAGAGGACGCAGGTTCTGGGGTCTGGGGTCATTTACCACCTACGTGAGAGAGCCAGTGCTGATAGATAACTCCCGTAAAGTGCTTGCATTGTGCCTCGTCCTGACTGAACGAAAATTATTACTGTTACTGGACCAGAAGCAGGGTGGGTACTCCTAGGACAGAAATGGGAAGTGGGCTTGGAAACACCGAGGATCATCAAGCCAAGGACAGCGAGAGGCAGAGCCAGGCATGACCAGGAGACCCGGGATTTGGGTTTTAAAGTTGAAACAATCTAGAAAGGTAGAGACAGGTTCTCAAGGGACACAGGTGATCCAGGGCCTTGAACACCTGACTTTATGGAGTGCCCCACCTGCCCTCCACCACGCCTTGCTTTGCTCTCAACTCCTGCTTGTTCAGCCTTTCTGGTTCCCCACCTGGTTCTGACGTGATTCCCCAGAGACTTTGGGGTCCATACGCTACAGGAAATCAATTCACCCTCTGTGCCCTAGTACCATCATGGTAGATTTTCAATTTCCTGGGTGACCAACGCTTAAATGACTTACCTTCCCATCTGGGCCCCCAGTGGACCATCTCTGGACGCCCTGCACAGAGAAAGGAGATGGAGAATGAGTCAGTCCAAGGAAGGGAGGGGATGCGGAGCTCAGCCGTGGACGTGTGGGGACAGGCCATGATTAATGACGTGCATCTCTCTTGCCTGGCAGAGTCAAGTTTTTCACTTAGCCCTAAGTGACCCCTGCCACTCAGAAATGTAATTGCTTCACTTGCCAAACTGAAACAGATTCACTACTGAGTTTGGAAAATGAGACAACCTGATGGCGAAGCTGCCTCCTTCACCTGGGACAGCCGGGGAGTCAGCAGCATTGAAGGCCACGGAGGAGGGAGGAGATGTTGATCCCCAGGTTGCCCTTCCTACTTTCCTGCTCAGGTACTGGCTCTGATGGGCCCCGATCCCACCCGGGGGCTGAGATGCAAAATGCTGCAGACATCCTTCCTTGACTGGGATCCCTGCCTGACATTTGGTCTCTAATTTATGGTCAAAGTGATTCTCTTTACTGCAAGAGTGACAAGTAATGTATTCATTTGCTTAAACACGAAAGTGAAAATTGGGGGATTTAGCTTCAATAGGTTTGACTAATTTACCCTTCAATGTGGTTACACCCAGTTTTCATTCCGCCGGCTGGGTATGAGTGTACAAGTTCTATATGCCCTGTGTCATCAAACACACACATTTTCTTTAGGCTGATGAGCAGGAAGGAATATCTCACTTTGCTTTCATCGGCATTTCCCTGATCACGAGCTGATCAGCTTCTCATATGTTGATTGGACATTTTTGTTTCCTCTTCTTTGAGTTGCTTGCTTATATCCTTTGCCCATGGTTTCTATTTTTATAGTCCTTTTGTATTGATTTTAGGAATTCTTTATACTTTATGGCTTTAAGTCCTTTGCTGGATATTTATGATATTTCTCCTGGTTTGTCGCTTGATTTTAATTTTCCTTGTGGTCTCTATTAGGAAACTGGAGTTTTAAATTCTGATGTAGTCAAATTGATCAGTCTTTTCCCCTTTGATTTTGCTTTCTTGTGCCTTAATTATGAAGGTCTCCCACCCTCCTAGAGAGATTCCCCTATATTTTCTTGTAATATTTTTCAGATATTGCCTAATATTGCCATTTTAACTGAGGTTATCCATCTCTCATTTTTTTAGGAAATGTTGTGAAGTGGGGATTTAACTTAATTCCCCCTCAACTATACAGCCACTAGTGCTAATACCCATCAGTGACTGCTTCTCCACCCTCCCCCTTCCTATGGCCACTGCCTGAAATGACGTCTATACACATGTACTAAATTCCACATCTACTTTGTTTTGTGTCTGGGCTGCATATTCCGTTCCATTGACGTATTTGCTGATTACTGTTCTGTTAACACGCTGAATCACAATAGCTCCAGAATATTTGCAATCTGAGGGCTGGCTCCACATCTTGTTCTTTTTCAACACTTTCTTGGCTCTTCCTGTGCACAGGAATTTTAGCATCAGCATCGTTTTGATGATTGTTCTTTGCTTGTTTCCTTTCCTTTCCCAGTTGAATCTTTCACCCTTTTCTCTCCCCCACCCCACTAGTTTTGTCGCTTTGCTTACTTTGTCACCCACATTTCTCGTTTTCCTCCGTTTTCTTTGGGGAGGTGAATAGAGCCCTGGAGGGGAAATCAGGGAATCTGAGTTTTAACGCGAGTTCTGTCACCAGCGAGCTGTGTAACCTTGGGCAAGTGGTGTCTCCTCTCTGGGTTTTAGTGTCTTTTTCTATAAAACGAGGGAGTGGCCAAGTTCTGCTCTTCTTTCACAGGGCAGCCCATTCTTCCAAGTGACTCAACTCTACTCATCAACGTAGGACGTAGCAAAGCCCTCCTTTCTCTCTCTGCAGCCTCCCACCCCAACCTTCCCCTCCGAACCGCCTGCACCTGTAGCCCCCTGACCCCTCATTCAGGTGTGTGATGACCAGGTGCTGCTGACCAAGATGCTTGGACTCAAGATTTCCAGGCTGCTCCTCAGCAGAACAAAGAAGGGGAGCATCTGGGGCTGCCACGGGGAGGCTGAACTGGCTTCCCCTTTCCTGGAGTCCCACTTGAAGACACAGAGGGCCTTGCTACCCTGCTCACCCGGGGAGGATTAGCTGACAACTCGCTGCCCACGTAACCACCACCTGTCGACCACGAGGCCTCCATCTTCAACCTTGCAAATGGCTGGGTGGTATTTGCCTTGTCCGGCTGCTGTGTTTGCGTTTCTAACTGTAATGGTCACAGTTAGAGAGTTAATGAGGCAATAGATGCTCTTCTGGGTAATTAAACGCTCAGTGAAGGTGAAGCATTAGCTCAGGCTGTCTGCATCCTCATTTGTCTGGAGGGAATGCTAGTGGACCACCCTACTCCTGTGAATTTTCTAAGGTCGTGGGGGAAGGTCTGTTCCATTCACCTGGGACACGATGTACCCTCTTCAGACATTTAAAAGAGGGTGTGTGTGGCCACTGTGGCTTGATGATTTGGTCTAAAGTTCTAGAAATTCTTGGAGGGCAGGATGGTTCACATCTGTACCCCCCATTGGAACATTTTTAATTTTTATATTTTTTATACAATTTTAAAGGTTACACTCCATTTACAGTTATTACAGAATATTGACTATATTCCCCGTGCTATACAATACATCCTTGTATCCTGTCTTACACCCAGTAGTTTGTGCCTCCCCTCCCCAACCCCTATGTTGCCCCTCCCCCACTCTCCCCACTGGTAACCACTAGTTTGTTCTCTATATCTGTGAGTCTGCTTCTTTTTTGTTATATTCACTACTTTGTTGTATTTTTTAGATACCACATATAAGTGATATCATACAGTATTTGTCTTTCTCTGTCTGACGTAATTCACTGAACATAATACCCTCCAAGTCCATCCATGGTGCTGCAAATGGCAAAATTTCGTTCTTCTTTTTTTTTTTAAGTTTTTTTTTTTTAACATCTTTATTGGAGTATAATTGCTTTACGATGGTGTGTTAGTTTCTGCTTTATAACAAAGTGAATCAGCTATACATATACATATATCCCCATATCTCTTACCTCTTGTGTCTCCCTCCCACCCTCCCTATCCCACCCCTCTAGGTGGTCACAAAGCACCGAGCTGATCTCCCTGTGCTGTGTGGCTTCTTCCACTAGCTATCTATTTTACATTTGGTAGTGTATATATGTCCATGCCACTCTCTCACTTCGTCCCAGCTTACCCTTCCCCCTCCCCGTGTCCTCAAGTCCATCCTCTAGTAGGTCTGTGTCTTTATACCCGTCCTGCCCCTAGGTTCTTCATGACCTTTTTTCTTCTTTTTTAGATTCCATATGTATGTGTTAGCATATGATATTTGTTTTTCTCTTTCTGACTTACTTCACTCTGTGTGACAGACTTTAGATCCATCCACCTCACTACAAAAACTCAATTTCGTTTCTTTTTATGGCTGAGTAACATTGCATTGTATATATGTGCCACACCTTCTTTATCCATTCATCTGTCGATGGACATTGTTCTTCTTTATGGCTGAGTAATATTCCATCGTGTATGTATATATTTATATATATATATCTTGTCTTCTTTATCCATTCTGTCGGTGGACTTGGAAATTGACCCCAGAAGCAAGAAACTGCCTCACCCGAGGTTGTATGTCCTACTGGGGTGATTCACTGCTGCTGATTGCTGGTGCCCGTACACAAAGCCCTGGCCCCCGCCTAAACTCAAGACAGCTCACAAAGCTCCCCAGCCCAGCGGAGCCTCAGCTTCCACTGCTTTGCCGGCCGGCTCCTCCCTTGGCCCAGTCTTGCCGTCCTCATCTCCTCACAGCTGTGTCTCCAAGAACATTCACCCAAACCTGCACGTAGCTCTCTGTCTCAGAGTCTGTCTGGGGACCCTGACTTCAGACACACAGAGGACACGCACACCGCATCGTCAGCCTGGGTACCAGCACCTTCTTTGGGGTCAGGGGCTCCCATGTCTCCACCTCCTTCACGTGGAGTCTGACCCAGAGCACTCACGCAGTGTTCATTGAATGAATGAATGAATGAAAACAAAGTGTGGTGGATGAGATGGGAGAAGTTTGGAATTATGTTCAGGCATATCAAAGTGAAAAACAGGAAAAATTCACAAAAAGTCCCTTTTAAGGCAATTTCTGAGAGAGCATGGAAAGTGACCCTGGGGAGCGTATGTTGAGCTGGTACAACTTTTACTATATTGCCCAGTGGGCATTTTTGTTATCTTTTCAGCAAAACGCCTTCAGATTTGGCAGGTGGGTGGTGGGACTTGAAGTGGCCGGCAGCCTATGACCTGAAGGGGTGCGGATGCTCTCAGCTCCTTGCTGACTCTCTCTCAGGGACCCACAGGCAGGTCACGGCTGTTCTCAGCTGAGCCGTGTCTTTATCCATCCCCCTCCCGCCCCAGCCCTGAGCTCTGCTGACACCGGCCTTGAACTTCTGGCTCAGGTCTGTGGGCTCCTCTGTACCCCTCCCACCAGGCGGGTCTGCTGGCTGCCAGGCTTCCATCCAGGGACTTTGCACTTGGCTTTTCTTCTCTCAACCTTGAGGCCACCCTAAGAGGCTGTTCGTGTCCTTCAAGAATCCAGTCTGCGGTAAGCTCAGGACAGTCCCAAGGGCAGGAATCTGGCCTAGCTGTTCTTCTTTGCCCTGCAGCAAAGAGTCATTATTACTGGGATTTTTCCACTTTTGTTGACCTTTTCCATGGTCACAAGGAGTTCGATTTTTTTTTTTTTTTTCGGTACGCGGGCCTCTCACTGCTGTGGCCTCTCCCGTTGCGGAGCACAGGCTCCGGATGCGCAGGCTCAGTGGCCATGGCTCACGGACCCAGCCACTCCGCGGCATGTAGGATCTTCCCGGACCGGGGCACGAACCCGCGTCCCCTGCATCGGCAGGTGGACTCTCAACCACTGTGCCACCAGGGAAGCCCAGGAGTTCGATTTTTTACTAGACTTTTTGTTCTTCCTTCACTCAGGCTCTTTCCAGATACAATCGTTGTCCAACACTTGGACTGGAATGTCCGGAGAGGCAATAGTAACAAATTAACACTTACTGAGTGCTGCTGATATGATGAGCTAAGGCTTAGGTTATACACACATCCCAACACTCCTAGGAGATGCAGCCCAGGGAGGGTAAGTAGCTTGTCCAGTTTACTGCGGATGAAGTAAAGTTTCGGGAAGCTGCCCAAGGTAACACAAGGAGTCAGGGCTGGGATTTGAGCCTGGCAGTCTGGCTCTACAGGCCACCCACTGGGGTACCTCTAGACGGGACTGCTCTGCTGAATAGTGTGACAGTTTTCAAAGAGCCCTAGGTCACTTGGGTTATAATCTCAGCTCTGTTTTGGACTTCCTGGGTGAGCTCCGGAGAATCACCCAGCTCTTCTGGGCCTTAGTGAAACAAGACTGCTTCTTTGAGTCACCCGAAGATTCACACTGGCTGGGTGATTCTAGAAACCCTCTTTCTTCTTCCCTCCATCAGTTAAAATCTTCCTCTCCTAGCCCATCTTCCCATTTTTTTTTTTTTTTTTTTTTTTTGCTGTACACGGGCCTCTCACTGTTGTGTCCTCTCCCGTTGCAGAGCACAGGCTCCAGACGCGCAGGCTCAGTGGCCATGGCTCACGGCTCAGCCGCTCTGCCGCATGTGGGATCTTCCCGGACCAGGGCACGAACCTGTGTCCCCTGCATCGGCAGGTGGACTCTCAACCACCGTGCCACCAGGGAAGCCCATCTTCCCATTCTTGACATAGAACACCGGTGGCATTTGGGGAGAAAGGATAGTTTCCTGGTACAAAGAAAACTTCAATGCCTACTCCTTTTCAGGGAAGAGGTGAACAGCTGGTTTGCTACTGGTGCCAACTCTTGCAATATGTTTAAGTGTGGGTGCCCCTGATCAGCAAAGAAACTCTATGGTTCCAGCCAGCATCAGAAGGTGGTTCAGAAGTGTTATTCTCTCATGAGCTACGGGAATTAATAGGGAACTTGATATCGTTTAACTGCCTCTCCAAGGGCAAGACAGTTGATTGTTGCTATTTTAGTTTCTTCCTGGTGTCGGATAATATTAACTAGTTAACATCTGACATCCTAAGTCTTTGTACTGTGCTTAAAATTTCCTTTAAGGGACAATCAAACAAAGAGAGTCACAGAGTTTCAGCTTGTTGGCCGTGGAATGTGATTGAGCCACCAGAGTGGCCAGATGACGGCAGCGTGACATCTGTCTCAGCTGGCCTCTGGCCCAAACAGAAAGGAGCGATGGTTTTGGCCTAAGAACCTGTTTTCCCTTGTAAAAGGTAAATATCTTATGGGTAACATACCAAGGTACTATTTATGAGTTGTTCCCACCAGTATGGGAATATACAATTCTTAATAGAGAAACTGTAATTTAAGAGCAGCTTTTCTTAGAGGGAGCAAGTGAATTTCTCATTTTCTCATTTCTCTTTCTGGCAAAAGTGCTTGAAAATATCCAGTATCCAATACCTCCCCTCCCTTTCTATCCTCTTTTAAGTCCACTCCCATGGAACTTTCTCCTCCTCAACCCCGTGAAATCCTTCTTCTCAAGGACACTAGCAACCTCTGTGCTGTCAAATCTCACTGTCCATTCTCTCTCCTGCTTTGCCTGACCTGTCAGCACCACTGACCTTCTGAGGGCCTGGATGGATTCCCCACATGCTGGGTGGGGGGTGTGCTGTACAGAGAGGAACACTGAGCCTGGAGGATTCACCACTTTGGCAGCAAGCGGAAGGAGCCTGCTGTTTGGGGAGAGACGTTACTTCACACTGAAAACTGCTTGCTGTGAACACAACCCTGAGAAACAGCCTTGGTAAAGAGCAGTGAGGCCACATGGTCTCAGCACACCTGGCAAGAGTATGCAGGGACACCCAGGGCCCAGGGCCGTTCGACTCTCCCAGCAGCGTGTCCCAAAGGCCATCATTCTCCAGTTCTCAAAAGTCAGGTCTCCAGCCTAGCCCTGACTCTTGATCATTGGCAAATATGCCATCATTAACCTACACCTCATCATGTGATGTATGTAACCGTAACCAACGCGCTGATCATCTACCATGGCGTGAGCCTGGAAGTGGCCTCCTTTAACCTCCACAGCCTCCCAGGAAGGGCAATATTTCCTGGCTCATACAGGCTACTAATTCAATCAGTGAACAGTCAGTGGTGGAACTGAGATTCCCAGCCGGATCTGCCTGGTTCCAAAGCCTATTGTCTTGATGCCTCTCACACTTCCCGACTCAGTCTGCCGCGTTGCATGAAGTGCACACATGGGAGGGGATGAGGGAAGAGGCATGGACCAAGGATCACACGTTGAGGGACCTTGAAGAAGCCAAGAGGTGAACTTTTTACAAGAGGGACGTGAGCATCGGGACACGAGAGCTTAGGTAGATAAAGTCTGAGATGGGGCCAGCGCCTGACTCCTGGCGTAGAAAAGGCATTAGTGGTGGAAGCTCCTCATCTTCTCTGACTACTAGACTGTCAGTCAGAGCCAGGTTTTCAGATTAGCTGATTGATAGCTTGTCCACGTCATAAGACATGGAGAACTTGAGGCGATGTCTTTCCAGAGGTGGAGGGGAGGTAAGGGAACGTAGGGCTGCAGGACCGGCTGGCTGGGAGTGGAGGTGACCCAGGGAAGGAGGCTGATGATGCACTGCTGGTCTCTGGAGTCAGGCAGACCCAGTTCAAACCCCCAGGCCATCACCTCTTAGCTCTTTGGAGAACCTTTCACATCCCAGACTCTACATCTTTCTCATTTATGAAATAGGCATTGTGATACCCGTGTCTCAGGTTTTTGTGGGAATTGAATGAGCTAAAGCGCTGTCTCAGGTGTACAGATTTGAATGTGGTTGAAAAAGAGATCATTACACTTTCAACTCCAAAGTAGTGTCATGTGGAGCAACTAAGCCCGTGCGCCACAACTACTGAGCCTGCGCTCTAGAGCCCACGAGCCACAGTTACTGAGCCCATGCACCTAGAGCCTGTGCTCCCAACAAGAGAAGCCACCGCAATGAGAAGCCCACGCACACCGCACACAGGGGAGGCTTGTTCTACCCTGTCCTCATCAGCATGATGCTTAATTGCTCATTTGTGTCACGTGTTCATCATTTAACACGGGACACCGAGATCTTCTTTCCCAAACATGTCACCCCACCCCCAGATCTGAGAGCCAGGTTGTGATTCAGACCCTGTTGTTAATCTGAATTTCCACTTAGGGCACTGGAACCTCTAATATTTCATATGATGAAAAATTCCTTTTTCCCTCCGTGAAGAATGTGACAGTGACCACAAGGACATAGGATGATCCTATCATATCGGGATACCATCCTATCTTCCTTCTTCCTCTCTTCATATCTTGGCCTCCCTCTCTTCTTTGAGCAACTTGTGTTGTTCTAAGACCGTTGATGGCTTTCACCAGTAGCCCCTTGATGTATTGTGGACGGTCTGAAGTTACTTTTGGGGGGTTAGCATTTGACAGTATTTACAACATGTCTTGGACCTGCTCTCCTCTCTTCTGTGATGTGAGGCCCTGCTGTTATCCTGACAGCTCAGACTTTACTCCGTGACCCATGTGGATTTTTCCAAACCTGTAAGGTGGTGCTCTCCCATCACGATCCTCTGGGCAGCCCCACTTGTCCCCAAGGCTCAGCTATGATCTTGGTGCAAAATCTGTAACTAAATCTACATTTTGCCACTGAGCTCCAGGCCTGCTTCTTTATTAACCTAGTAGATACTTCCACCTGGATATGCTAAAGGGACTTTAAACTCAGTATGTCCAAAATGGAAATGGTTATTCCTTGACCTCACAAACCTTCTTGCTCCTCTCCTCTGTCCTCCATATCGCTTGATAGTACTGTTGACCCTTTAGTTCCTTAAGCTAGAAAATGAGGGTCTTTAAATCCTCACCATGCATACCCCGTATCGCACAAACAAAGGCTTTCTGGTCTTTTTGTCTCCAAGCATCCTTCAGTTTAGCCAGAATGGCCTTCCTAAATTGGACAAGAGTTCATAATTCTCCTCTGCTGAAGATCCTTCAATAGCCACCCATCTTGCCAGGATGAAGTTAGAAACCCTTAGTTTACTTGGTGGTAACTTGGTCTCTGCTAACTCTCCAGTTTTGCTGGTTTAATAGGCAAATCCTCTCGCACAAGGACTTGCATGGATTCGGATTGTTTTTTATTTGAGATTTGTCATCACCTTCTCCTCTGTTTCTGATGACAAATTCCTAGGGGTCGAGCACTGTGCTTTACGGTTTGTGGAAATTCCAAAAGCTTCACGGGGAGCCGGGCCACCTGCATGGAGCCCTTTGTTTGCACGGTTTGCCCGGACGAGGCAGCAAGGTTGGCAGACGGGCACCTTGCAGGCCCGTCACCTCTGCCAGCCATGGCTGAGGGACCTGCCATGAAACCTAGGTCTTCTGGGTTTCCTTGTCTGTGAAATAAGCTTGTTGATGGGAGTTTCATCTCTAGGTTTTCCTCAAACTCTTGTCTGTCTGTGGTCACAATCCTGGGCTCATGCAATGTCACAGCCACACACGAGAGGGAAGCATTGGCTAAACTGTGTTGAGAAGCCCACGTCAGTTTGACTCTACCTTGGAAGTTGATTTTGCTTTGTTTCAGCAAATAACGGTGACGAAGATCACGGTAGAGTGAATGCAGTTTATCTCTCAGAGCATGAGTGTTGCATAATGTCATTATTTGTCTGGACGGGAGGATCCCTTAACCTACCCAGAGGGGCACATGAGTCAGAGGGGGTGGTGTCCACCAACCCTTCAACCCTATGAGGGATGACGCCAAAGTTCTCTTTGCAAAGTGGGCCAGGATCACTTTCCTGGAGTCCAGCTGAAATCCTTCTGACTGAAATAAGCTCTTCTGATCCTGTCCCAAGTGGGGATGAATAACAGATTGGGGGACCGTATAAGAAAACTTCAAATATTTAAAATGATTCATTGCCAATATTACATCTCGGTTTATTTCAGGATGAAAAATTTCAATTTGTTCAAACTCTTTTTTCCTCACAGGATGCTCTGAGTTCTGCCTTTGGCTGTGGCATAAGAATTTGCTAATAAGGATTTTGACCATGAATCCAAGGTAGAGCACAGATAGATCAGTGTCTCACTGAGGAATACTTAGAGCCACTCACATCCTTGGAGGAGCTCAACGTTTTGGAAATACCTGTTGTCTTTACCTGTGGAGAACGAAGGGCACTTTCCCTCTGCAGGCTCCAGGGGAGACTCCTTCCTGCCTCTTCCAGCTTCTGCTGGTTCCAGGGGTTCCTGGGCTTGGGGCTGCATCCCTCCCGTCTCTGCCCCCCATCTTCACCCTGCATCCTCTTCTCTCTATGTCTTCCCCTTTTCTGTCTCTTATAAGGACACTTATCCCTGGATTTGGGGCCCACATGGATAATGAAGGATGATCTCATCTCAAGATCCTTAACGTAATTACACCTGCAGGGACCCTTTACCCAAATATCTCGTTTATAGGGTGAACGTACCTTTTGGGAGCCACCATTCAATCCATCCTAAAACCTCTTCACTTTTCAGCAGGGAGCTCTTGTCTTATGTCTTCTCTGAAGACTTTTATATGTGTTTTTATGTATGAGGATGGATTTATAGTCACGACCGATAATACTTCCATATGTGCCCTGCGAACCTGGATGTTGCAGACTTTAGTGGTTCTCAGCCTCAAGTACCATCATTATTCAAATCTAACAAGTTGACAGTTGTAAGATGCACTATTACTTTATGTGCTACCTAAGAAAGAAAAAACTCTGCCAGTTAAGTGATGACCTACTGTCAAGTTTAAGATGCACCTTGATTTCACTTTATGTGAGAGAATGCGCAACTGATGAAATGCAGCATAACCTATAAAAAGTCAATGTGAATCATGAAAGTTTTAAACATTAGGATAAAGAATGTCTAAAGTAACAGTGGCTGTTTTGCCAGGAGAAGAAACTTCTCAGAGTAGGTAGATTCAAATATCTTAGTAAATTTCCTGTAAAAGCCTGGTTAGATGGTGGTTTTGTCACGCTTTGGGGTCTGTACCAGTTACCTGGAGGTGCTTATTAAGTATGTGGATTCCCGGTCTCACCGCCACTGATACATTGAATATAATACAGTTACCCCAGTAATACACTATACATCACTGCATAATGCTGATGTAGGAAGTTTGGGATAGAACCCCCAAATCTGCATTTTTAACAGGCAACCCTGAGATTCTGAAAGGGGTTATCTAGGAACCACTCTTGGAGGAATATGGGATCAGATTGATGCTTTTTAGTTCCAAATATTCCAACTTTGGACTAAGACTTTTCAACAATAAAAAGGAACATATTGGTACATGCAGCAACATGGAGGAGTCTCAAAAATAGTTTGGTAAATGAAAAAAGAAGATAAAAGATTACACATTGTATGATTCCATTTATATGAAATTTGTGGAAGAGGCAAAACTCTTTAGACAGAAAGGAGGTTAGAGGTTGCTTAGATCTGGGGTTTGGGAGAAATAATTGGCTTCCAACGGGCACAGGGGAACTTTTGGGGGGTGTTGGATATGTTCTGAAATGGGATTGTGGTGATGATTGCAAAACTCTATAAATTTACTAAAAGTCATTGGACTGTACATTTAGAATGAGTGAATTTCATGATATGTAAAGTATACCTCAATAAAACTGATGAAAAATATCAATAAATATAGCTATTGCTATTACTATTTCTCTCATTCCACGATTGGTCTAACCTTCCTGGGCCTGAAAACCAGGAACAGTGACGGCCATAGGTGCAAGCAGCTGCCCTGCAGGCTCTGCTCTTAGTCTGGATAGGTGCTCTTGGGGTGGAGCAAAGACCAGGGTCTCCTCAAGACTTGAGTGTGTCTCCTGATTACGCTTTTTGGACTCTGGGCACCTCTGCTCTTTCCACAGTTCATGGATTGTATAAGGTCTGGGGGCGGAGCAAACTCAGGATGCTGAAATCAGCTAGATTTTTGGTGTCAAAGGGGCAGTTCCATTGTCTGAAGTTGGAGTGTCTTTATTTGGGACTGATCCCCCAGCAACTAGTACAAATTCCCTGATGTGGATTCTTAGGAAGATCTGGGTTAAGAAGGCGGGCTCCTAGACCAGCCCAAAGTCTGCACCTTAGAAAAGCCAGATTTTCAATCTGTTGGGCTCCCTTGGCCAAGTGTGTTATAACCAACAGATAACAGAGTCAACTGCACTCAAATCCCTGATATTTTTCCATGGCATAATCCATGTGTAATCCTTGGTCTTCTAGGTCATGGTTTGGGAGGTTTACCTCTGGACAAGGGGCTTCAAGATCCAGCAATAATTACTCCTGTGTCCCTGTTTCAAAGAAGGTTGTCATTTTAGAACCAGGGCAAGATTTGAGGGTATAGTCCTGCAAAAGCAAATTTCAAAACTCTTAAACTTGTTCTTACAGGCATGACTTAAAAAAAAAAAAAATCGGGAACAGTGTTTTTCATGTAGGAGAGACTCTGTAAATATTTGCTGAACTGAATTCTAGTTACAACACTTCCTGCAGCCCCACCTTTGCCAATCCCAACGTTTAGTAAAAGTGGCCCAAATCGTGTTAGTGCTACAGAATTTTTGCATTTCCCCAGGAGCAAGTTTAACATCTCTAGTTACACATTCAGTGGACATACTTACACTTACATAATCCAGTGTTCTGTCCCATTTGCATGGAGTACACAAGAAGACTGTATCTGACCAACAGGTAATGTTTACATAAAATGTTAAAATTGCTTAGAGAGGCTCCTATGAACACATTCCCTGAGGACGTTTCTCTTCTACACTAATTCTCATTAGAGCATTCATGTTCACCAAGCGTGATCATCCAAAAATGTTTCTATACCATTAACTCCAGCCTCCCTCTTTCAAAAATGTTGTTGACTCACAGTGAACAAAGCTGTTTGATATAGCACAATAGGACTGCTAAGAATACATCCCCTGCTTTGCCTGTACAGGTTCTGAGCCTCGCAGTTTCTCTCTTTTGGTACCACTGGTTGGAAGGAAGCTCACGAAATGAGGGCTTTTAGTTTTAAAAATCATTCTATTTCTTACAGCTCTCTTCCAGCGTTTCCATGGCTGGTGTCCAGCTTCACAGGAGGCGGAGGTGAGGCCACAGACCAAGGGTCTCTTGGTGCACTTATGTTTTTAAGGCTTATCGTAAGGTGTGTCTGCATTTGGCATGGAAACCAGATGAGATAAAGGCAAATAATAAGTGGCAGTCCTAGAAGTAGCAAACATTACCCCGAAAATGGCATGGGGAAGGGGTGCACCGCCTATAAAGATGTATTTAGATAACTGAGGGTCCGAAAGGGTGGACCTTTGGTGAGCAAATATTTGCTGTTCTCTCTACAGGGGCACGTCTCTTTTACAAATGAGTGAGGAGAAAGAAAAGCAATTATTTACTTGTGGCACAAGAGAATGCTGGTTTATAACTCAAGATGTCCTCTTCTCTCCCTCCCTTCCTCTTGTCCCCTTCTTCATTCTGGAAAACATTTCTTGTTAAGGTAAATAAGACGAAAATTTACCTGCTTTTGCCACTCTTAGTCAACATAGAATTGGCAGTTCCAGCTAAAATAAGAAAACAAACAAAAAAGAAATACTCTACATCAAAATAAGTAAAATAACCTCTGTTCTGAGATGACATGATCGTGTGTGTAGAAATCCGTAGAGATAAAACAAAAAATGTTAGACTAAAAATTTCAGCAAAGGTGTAGGATACAATATCAACACAGAAAAATCGGTTACATTTCTATACCTTAACGGCGAACCGTCTGAGAAGAAAATTTAAAAAGCAATTCCATTTAAAATATTACGAAAAAAATACTTAGAAATAACCAAAAAGGCAAAAGAAATGTGATAAATGGAATATTGCCTGCCATATCAGTAAACAAAGGAAGTCACAGTCATCAGTGATTGTAGCCACAGCCTATGGTGAGCTGGTGAGCCCTGAGGGAACTCAGGGAGGAAACAGAATACCTGCCATCTAGCAGCCATCAGACTGCAGCCACTCCATAAGGTGAGCCCTGAGGAAACTCAGGATGTGAAAACACAGGATACTGGTCCCAGAAGCTGAGGTGTATAGCAAAGGAGTGATTTCAGTGAGCCCACTCTTGCATCTTCCCATACATAGAAAAGTGCTAAATTCCTTAGCTTGAGATAATCTGGTTTTTGTTAATTAACAATTATCTTTGATATTCAGACTACCTGCCCTTTGTTGCAAAACTTCTATATAACCTGGCTTCCCCCTGCTTCCTTGGAACAGTTCTCTCAGGGTTACTTGAGATGCTGTCTCCCGGGCTTGAAGTCCTAAAAATTTCTGCCGAATAAAACATAACTCTCAACTTTTAGGTTGTGAATAATTTTTTAGTTGACAAATGTATAACTAAAAAATTTGTTTGAAGAAAGTAAAGACACAGATATGGAAAGACAACCATGTTTGTGAATGAAAGACCATATTAGGATGACAATAAGAACCAAAGTGATCTACACATTCCATTGAACTTTATATATATCCCAACATCATTTTTTTGCAGAAGTAGAAAATCTCACCCTAAAATTCATACGGAATCTCGAGGGACCCTGAATAGACAAAGCAATCTTGAAAAGAAAGAAACAAGTCTTGGAAAAGAAAAAGTAAAGTAAAAAGAGAGAACAGATTTGGGTTTCTCACAATTCCAGATTTCATAACTTACTACAAAGCCACTATCATCAAAATAGTGTGGGTAATGGCGTAAAGACAGATATAAAGACCAGTGAAATAGAACAGAATACAAAAATAAACTCAAATATAGCTAATGTTGTTTGACAAGGTTGCCAAGATCATTTACGGGAAAAGTGCAGTCCTTTCAACAAACAATGCTGAGGAAACTACATATCAACGTGCAAAAGAAGGAAGTTAGACCTCTGCCTTATACACACACACGTACACGCACACACATACATGCACACGCACACACACAGGCACACACACACACAAATCTCAATGCATCAAAGACCTAAACATACAAGGTACATGTATGAAATGCTTAGAAGAAAAACTAGAGGGAAAGCTTGATGACATTGGATTTGGATATGTCACCAGAAGTACAGGCAACAAAAGAAAAAATACATAAATTAGTATTCATCAAAATTCAAAATGTTTTTTTGCGTCAAGGTAAACTACCAAAAGAGTGAAAAGTCAATCCACAGAATGGGAAAAAAGATCTTTGCAAATCATGTGTCTGATAAAGTTGAATAGAATGGAACTTCTTGGAAATACCATAAAACTTTATCTCAAATCGCCTTTTCTCAACTATCCCAGACATTACTTGGTGACCTTTACTCTTTCATGCTTAATATTTCCATAATTAATCTTTTGATTATCCCTTCCTACTGATACAAAATTTAAGGTTTTTATATCCTTTTCCTTCAGAGTTTGTCTTGACTACCACCGTTTCTCTTCCCTACTGAATTCAAAGAGTTTTCTAAGAGCATTTGGACCTACACCTTGAAGTAGTCCTAGTGTCTTCCAACTGGTTGACTTGGACATGGTTGAATTTTTCACAATCTGTATGTGAACAGCCTACACATAGGAATGGAAATACATTGTTTCACAAACATCACATCGAGCAGTTTGGTGTATTCTCTCCACACCCTTCAGAAGTGATCTCTGTTACTCTTCTGTTTTTTTCTTTGACTCCAATTTTCTATACAGTGCATCCAAAACCAAAGTAAATGTGTGGACGGGGTGACACTTAGTTTCATCTGAAGGTGGCCAAGGTGTTTTGGTCACTTCCCCCAGTTCCTTCTTCTGTTCCCTCCCCTCTATATTTCAGAGGCACTACCTATTCTTCTTCATCTTTGTATTTTTGCACTTACAGAATCTCAGAGTTTGAGGGAACTTGAAGGCCAATCACAGTCACAGAATAAGTGAAAGCATCAGATCACAACAGGAACAAAGTGTTACATCAATAAACATCTTTATTATAGAAGGAGTTGATACTCTTGTATAAGAAAATGCTCAGATTCTCAAAAAAGCATTCAAAGAATTCTTCTTAGGTAACATGCATTTCAACATCTGCTAGGTGTTCATCCAATCTGTCCTCAATGAGAACAATTTCTTCATGTCCTGGAGCAAGTACATCTATTGTTCTTGATCTGATAACTAGAAAAGTCTTGCATAATCGTGTTCATGATTTCTGGCCACAAATTCAGATGAGTAAGAAGAAAACACAGTTCTTTGTTTTTCTTGGAAGTGATCTTTTTTGGAAAATGGAAGCTGAAAAACATACTGTATTTTAGATACAGAACCAAGTCTCGGGGGTCCCCCTGATCATCAGGGACTGGATCCACAAAGACACTTATTGTCCCAGGTCCTTTGGTCCATTTAGGTCTGGCTGCTCTGCATGATGATCAATCCAGCTCCAGAGAGAAAAGAGATGGTTACTGCTTTGAGGTCTCAACGTCTAAATGTTGATATAAAAGAGAAAGAAGGGAGGATTTCCCTGGTGGCACAGTGGTTAAGAATCTGCCTGCCAATGCAGGGGACACAGGTTTGAGCCCTGGTCTGGGAAGATCCCACATGCCATGGAGCAACTAAGCCCATGCTCCACAACTACTGAGCCTGCGTGCCTAGAGTTCATGCTCTGCAACAAAAGAAGCCACTACAGTGAGAAGCCCACACACCGCAACCAAGAGTAGCCCCCACTCGCCCCAACGAAGACCCAACGCAACCAAAAAACAAAACAAAACAAAAACCCCTTATTAAAAAAAAAAAAGAGGGAGAGAAAGAAATGAAAAAGTCTTAACATAATTGCCTAGACGAGTGTGTGGGTAAACTTGCTTGGAACTGTGCTGGGAGAAAAGACGCTACATCAGAAGACTCTTTTCTTATTTTCCAGACCACAGAGATTTTCTTTCAGACGTCTGAAAGGTTTCACATGACACAATATTCTGGCATTCACAACAGAAACAGATAGATATCAAGGACTATTGCTCAAAAATACAGAAATTCAATGTCATTTATCCTATTATTTGGTCACAAACTCTTGAAGTTGCTTCCAATCAAGTCTGTGTTCCTCATCATTAAAACATCTTTTGTTCTCCCTCATGGGGAAAAATCCTAACCTCATGGATACGGTCTAATGTACACAACAATGCTAGTGGGATCCAAGTGAGACAGCTCTTTCGTTACTCACTGTCTAGCAAACACCAGATTTACTGTCACATGTATGCAACATAATAAAAAAGAGATGCCATTTTTATGTACCCCAGAATTTATTTGCCACAGAAACTGTATGTTCTACAGAAAATAAGGAGAAAAAGAAATTTTCATTTCCTATCTTTTCAGAAATTAATTAAAATAACAACCAAATAATAACCCAAAGCATGGAAAAATGATCATGGCTTAGTTCTGTGAAGTAGAGAAAAAAATAGAAATAAAAATAATTTTAATTGCTGACATACTCGAGGGGAAATGTAGCATTGATAGGAGCAACAGCATCAATTATATTACCCAACATTTTGAGTGATTACTATTTACCAGGAAGCACTCTCAATGAATCAAACATCCTATGAAGTAAGCTCAACTATTGACTCATTTTACAGGTAAAGAAACCACAGAGGTTATTGATTTGTCCAAGGCCACATTGAAGGTGATTATTTTTGTCATTTTTGTAAACCTCAAGAGACACTGTCTTATATAGATGTTTGCACATTTATCCCTCCTTTCCTACTTCCTGCTTCCACCCTTAATCTGACAATAGGGTGGGTAAGGTGGATAATTTTTTGGGGGGGAAGGGGAACATTGGCAGAAATCTTCTTGCATTACATTTGTACTTTATGGAAAATGGGTAATTAATTGCAAGAAGGGAGACTGCTAGAACTGATTTTCCAACTTTTCCCAAGGGCACCCCATGGTTAAGGTAAGCCCACCTGCTCCAGTAGCACACCTGGATTCACACTGCAGGTGAGCAAGGTATGTTTGGTATTTCACACATATCCTGCCACGCTAGGTGTAGTTCCATTCTTCTCCCAACGGGTCACCTGCACCAACATTTAATGACGCCATTGAGAGACACCAGGTTAGATGTTCTAAGGATCATTCCATGTCTGGTGAGGAAGTTATCCAAAATTGGGTGGCCCCAGTGACTACCTCACATTGAGGACAGTCAGAATTTGCCCCATGAGCTCAATTATAGAGATCACAAATGGTTGTGGGCCCAAGAATACACTAGTTGGTATTCCACAGCCTGACCTTCCCTTGTGTGCTCTCTGAGTGTGGATGTTGCTTGGATTTCAGCTGATGATTCTTCTTCCTTGGTCAGCCCTCTAAGTATTCAGCTCCCCTGCCTTCTGCACCACTGAAGACACTCATTCAAATGGCAGGTGTCCAGTCAGAATGTTGTGGAATTTTAATATCCAGACACACTCAACAGCAATTACAGTGTTGCTGATAGCAATTTAATAGCAATACCAATTCCCTCTTTATAAGAAGGTTAACATCCTTGATGTAGTGAGCTATTTTCTAACCTTTGCCCTCTTCTAATCTTTGGCTCATTCATATTGCATTCTTTCAAGAGTCATGAAGAATATAAGATATCAACCTAATTTGTGAGCTAACAAATCAGTTTGCCCTGGTTTCACGACGCTGGTAGAGGGAAGACTGTCTATTACTCACAACAATTGCTGTAACCAAAATAAGAGTATCGTTTTCCAGCTTTGTTGAGACATAATTGACATATAACGTTGTATAGTCTTAAGGTTTACGATGTGATGATTTGGTGTACGTATATATTGCGGAAATGTTCACTACGACAAAGTTTGTTGTGCTAGCTCCTTGAGCCCCTATTTCTAAAGGTTGAAGTGAAGGGGCCAGGTGATACCTGAACATGCAGTGAGTTGAGTTATAGGAGAAAAGGCTTGAGTCTAGGGCCCCTGGATCAAGTATAGTGGGCACTCAGCATCCCTGCCCTTTCTCTGGAGGGAGATATTTTCTTTATATTACTGGACAGTAAACACACCTTCCATTTCTCTGGATGGAGCCACGATCTCCATATTGCAAGACTGTTCACTGTACAAATGTCCTGAAAAAATTAATGTGGGATGAAGGGTAGTCAGTGCCTCTGCTTACTGGGTGTACAGAAATGCGAAAAACTGTGCAACGTTATCTCCCAAGGGGCACTTACCCACTTCTAACAGCTGACTCCTGATTTCATTAGTAGCCTTCATCCTCCACTAGACTATAAACTCAAGGCATTTAACAATTATTTATTTCTGTCTACATTATTTATTGATAAAACAATGTCTGGCACATAAAAATTTTCAATAAAATTTTGCTGAATGAATCAATGAAAGAATGGCAAAATATGCAAGAACTAATCAAAATGCTAAAGAATAGACAAATGATGAAGAAATTAAAATAATGAATATGATACACTACTTAAAACAAGCAAAATATAATACTGGATTTTTAAAATAATATTTGATAGCTTCAGAAAATACTTCTGTTAGGTCAAAGGAAAGTATACAATTTGTATGTTGAAGATTATTTTGATGTTTAAATAAAATAGAAACTCACACATTTGTAAAGGAAAATCATGAAGGAAAATGTACCAAACGTTAAATGTAATGGGCTAGTTACAGGTTATCTTTATTCTCTATCCTTTCCTTTTTTTCCCCCAAATTTCTGTAATTTGCCTGTATAACTTTAATGATCAGGAGAAACAAACATCCTTATCTTTTTCATTGAAATATAGTTGACTTATTATATTATATTATTTCAGATGTACAACAGAGTGATTTGTTATTTTTATAGATTATACTCCATATAAAGTTATTATAAAATATTGGGTATATTCCCCATTATTCTAGGTTGTAGGGTTTTCCCTTTCAGCACTTTAAATACATCATGCCATACCCTTCTGCCTACATAGTTTCTACAGAAAAATCAGTTGATTGCCCGATAGGGTTTTCCTTGTATGTGACTCGTTTTTCTCTTGCTGTCTTTAGAATTCTCTCTTTAAGTTTTGCCGTTTTAATTATGATATGTCTTGGTGTGGACCTCATTGGTTTTATCTTGTTTGGGACTCTCTGTGCTCCCTGCACCTGGGTAGCTTTTCCCGTTTTCAGGTTCAGGAAATTTTTTGCCATAATTTCATCAAATACACTTTCTGCTACTTTCTCTCTCCTACTTTTGGGACCCCTACAATGTGAATGTTAGTGTACCTGATGTTGTCCCAGAGGTCCTTTAAACTGATCTGTTTTTTAAAATTTGTTTTTCTTTTTGCTGTTTTTATTGCATGATTTCCATAATTCTATCTTCCAGATCACTTATGAATTCTTTCATATCACATAATCTGCTATTAATTCCATCTAATGTGTTTTTCACCTTAGTTATTGTATTCTTCAGTTCTGACTGGTTATTTTTTAAAATATTTTCTAGTTACTTGTTAACATTCTCACTGTGTTAATCTACTCTTTTCCCTAGTTCAGTTAGCATTCTTATTACTAATGCTTTGAACTGTGGTAAACTATTTTGGTAAGTTATTTATCTGTTTCATTAGCTATTTTTTTCAGGTGTTTTTTTCTTATTCTTTCATTTGAAACAAATTCCTTTGTCGTCTCATTTTGCTTAACTTTCTCCATCTCTATGAAATTAGGTGAAACAGTTACCTATCCCTGTCTTGAAAGGGTGTGCTTGTGTGGAAGCAACCCTAGAGGCTTTTTTTTTCCAAAATAAATAAATAAATAAATATATTTATTTTTGGCTGCATTGGGTCTTCTTTGCTGCACGTGGGCTTTCTCTAGTTGCAGTGAGAGGGAGCTACTTTTCCTTGCATGCACGTGCTTCTCATTGTGGTGGCTTTTCTTGCTGTGGAGCAGGGGCTCTAGGTGCGTGGGCTTCAGTAGTTGTGGCATGTAGGTTCAGTAGTTATGGCTCATGGGCTCTAGAGCACAGGCTCAGTAGTTGTGGCGCATGGGCTTAGTTGCTCCATGACTTGTGGGATCTTCCTGGACCAGGGCTCGAACCCGTATCCCCTGCATTGGCAGGAGGATTCTTAACCACTGAGCCACCAGGGAAGTCCCAACCCTCGAGGCTTTGGTGGGAGAGCTGGAGCTGAAGTGAGCACGGGTCACACCTTTCCCCAGGTTGTGCTGGCAGCTATCACCTGGGTGGGAGGTGGGACGGGGGAGGCTAAAGTCAGAGACAAGTCTGAGCCGGGGTTTTTCCTATGCTCAGTGGCTGGCACCATCGTATTGGGCCAGGCTAGGTCCCAAGGTGCTGGAGCAGAAGCCCTGAGGGCTGGGCCCAAACTGGTTACATTCCCTTTAAGTGTGCACCCTCTCCCTGCCCGCCCCACCAGCACTGGTACCTTTGCCCAAGAGGGGAGCAGTGCTGGAGGAAGACAGGTTGGAGCAGGCACCTGGTGTAGGCTGCCGTGCATGCTGGTGCAATCCTGGAACACCCGTCAGAGCTCCAGAACACTTCTGATCTGCCACCTTTACCAATGGCAGTAATGGCCACCCTTGCCCTGTTCAGATGTCATGCTGGCCTGAGCCAGCTCTGTCCTCCACAACTGCACACTGTCCCCAGCACTGGCAGCCCTTGCCTTAGTAGGAGCTGACCTGGAGCCAGAGGTGCTGAAGTGGGCATTGGCGTGGGCATTGGCCTGGGCCAGGGTGCACCCTGGGGCTGTCACAGTAAACTGGTAGAGTCCTGGGCTGTTTCAATCTGCTTCCTCTGCTTAGTTCCCAGGAGCAAGCAAGTGTGTGCGTCTTTTTCAAGAGGAGAGTCTAGGTTTCTTACAGCCTTCCTGTTAGTCCCACTGGTTTTCACACCAGCTACAGGGACTCCACTTCCTGGTGGTGGGCCCCAGGGCTGTGGTGCCCAGTATGTGGTTTCAATGGCTCACTCTCCAGGGAGGCTCTCCGAGACCGAATCCCTGTAATCTCTCTCCTCTTCTGTGTCTCTCCTCAGGGCACAAGTCCTGATCTGATTGCTTCTCTTCCCTTCGCACCCAACTCTATGTGGATGTTTCTTTACAGTCTTGGCTGTGTAAGAACCTTCCTGCTGGTCCCCAGTGTGTTTTCAGTGATAATCGCTCCATATGTAGATGTAATATTGATGTGCTCATGGGGGAGGTGAGTTCAGCATCCTCTTGCTCTGCCATCTGGATCTCCTCCCCAAGCAGTGGTTTTAAAACTCATTGTGTACTAAGTTTAATACCTGTGATTGTTCAGGTGCAGTTTCTGCCAATTTATTTTCTTCCTTTCATGGACCATGTTTCCCCCTTTCTATCTTTCTTTCTTTTTCTTTCTTTCTTTCCTTCCTTCCTTCCTTCCTTCCTTCCTTCCTTCCTTCCTTCCTTCCTTCCTTCCTTCCTTCCTTCCTCTCTCGTATGCCGTGTGTGTGTGTGTGTGTGTGTGTGTGTGTGTGTGTGTGTGTCTCTGTGTGTGTGTCTCTGTGTGTGTGTTTACAATTGGGCACCTGAAACAACAAGCAAATACCCACTCGTTGCAGATTTGTCCCATGCCATGACTGTCCTTCACTAATTAGCTTGGCATGCTCCTAGTCTTGGGATCAGCCCAACAGGAAAGCTAAAGGGCTACCCAGTTCTTTTCTGACTCTGCATCTTGCCTGGTATCTGTGTGGCTTTTTGATTCTCCTGAATACATGAATGCCTTACTGTCCCCCAAATCCACACCCCAGTTCTACTCAGGGTTTTATGTGGTCTATGCTATGTCTCCTCCCTTAACCCCTTTTCCCTGGCATCTGTGCATATATAATCCCCCTGCAGCTGTAATGAGCCATTCCAGCTGCCCTTCAGTTTAAGCTTAGGATTAGGTGAAACAGACACCAGTCTTTAGACAGCCCCCAAATAGGTTGTGACTTTGCAAATAAGCTTTTCTGTGATCATTCTGGTCTGAGGGATGTGACTGGGAGCTGAGCTGCTGTTCTTTACAGATCAAGACTGCAACGCACCAGGCAGGAGGAGGGTACAGGTGAGTAAAAACACCATGAAATGTCCTACCACTCTGTTCTGGATTTTTCCTAATTGGGTGTTCACTATGTTGCTCTAGGTTTTTGTTTGACTGTTTTCCAGAACGTCTATGAGGTTTTATAGCAAGATTCTGTTTTTTTCCTTATGTTTCCATGAGAGAATTCAGCACTTCCTACCTCACCATTTAGCTGACATTAATCTACATGTTAAATTTTAATTGGCTTCACAACATTCCCTTGTATCAATGTTTCACGATTTCCCTAACTCCTCCCAATTTTATTATAATTTAACTTGTTTACAGATTTTTCTTTTATGGATAATGTTGAGCAAGATAATAAATTATATAAAGTATCATTTACATCATGACAATTTTCAGAAGTTCTCTAACTAGGTAAAATGTATGAACAAAGATTCTGCTTGCATACAGCCCACAGTAAAAACTATTAATAATTAACCTCCCATAAGCACTTTGCTAGAATGTCTGATTTTGGTATCATTTTCAGGATTTCACCCCCATCCGTAAGCAAAATAATTTTGCTGGTGGGAAATGTCAAAAGGCAAATTTATTTTCATTTGATGTTTTCATTCTTTATTAAGTGCTGACATTTTGAAAAATGCTTATTAGTCACTCCTTTAAGTTGTGTGATGTGTGTGTGTGTGTGTGTGTGCTGTAATATAGTTAATTGCTTCAACTGACGTTTGGTCAAGATTGGGCTTCATAATACGAAAAACCAAAAAGATTGGTATGTGGAGGTTTCTAGTCTTAACATATGGTCAATAATTGTTCAGCAAATCCCATGCAATAATTTACAGTAATGTAAATGGATCCAGAATTGTAAATTTACTTATTAAAAATATGAGGTAAAATATTTCCAAGCAATTAGTGATTTATTAATCATTATACAATACTTAACATTATTCTGATAAAAAACCCAAACAAGTTAATTGCCTTCAAATATTCCTTGCTCCATGGCTACTGATTTAATCATGCTCCTCCTGCAATATTTCTGCTAACATTGGTCAGTACAGTTGGGGTGTTACCTTCCTGTTATTCACAGCCTGTGAGGGCAGAAGAAAAAATCAGAGTCTGCTTAGTCAGAGGAGCAACAGGCAATGGACCCCAAATGCCAGTGTCTGGAACTTAATGATGGCCACTTCGTTCCCATTCTGGGATTTGGAACCTATGCCCCTGAGGAGGTAACATTTGTGGGTTGGGGTTAAGGTTAGAAAAGAAAATGGATGTAACGTGAGTGGAAGTGGACTTAGATTGTCAAGTTATTGAGTTCCTGTGCGACTCTGGGAGGGTCACTTGGTTCTACTAACCAGGCTAGAACCAACCCCTATGAAAGGGGAGGAAGCATTCAGTCTTCCCTCGGCATCAGGGTTTGAAGCTGTGGTCACCTACCGATGACTCTGGGTTTCCCTCCAGTGTCTGTCTCTTTCCCAGCTTGGCAGAAGAGGTGAAACTCAGCCATCGAGAATACTGACTGTCAGCTGCTTTGCTTTGAGGGTGATTGCAATTGTGTGGTTTCTCTGTATGTTTCGTTCATTCAAGAACTCTTTCCTCTTTCTGAAAAGAAGTATTTGAGGTAAAAGGTCCTGAAGATGAGGTGAATGATAAATAATGGGAGAGAATTGCTTTTCTACTGTGTTGTGCCTGCTAGGTGCCAGACGAGAAATGCTCCGCCTGTGTTTTGTCTTGTTTTTCTGTTTCTGCTTGGAAAGTTATTCTAATGGAATATATAATATCACTTGAGGGGATAAGCTACAGTCTTATAGGGCAAGGTTTCAATTCTTGATTTTTTGTAATATATTTTTTATTAAACTATAATCTTCAGTGCTTGGGTGTAAGAGGGGCGAAATGGACAATTTGCTAGACTGGAAGCCAGAAAGTTTGCTGTCCATCTTGTCTTTGGAGTACATAGTTGTATGACAAAGAACTGGTCCTTAAACTTTGAGTCTCACCTTTTTCATCTATAGAACAGAAGGAAATATTCAGAGACACTTTGGAGATTGAAGACAGGACATGTTTACTTATTTATTTATTTTTATTTAATTAATTAATTTTTGGCTGCGTTGGGTCTTCTTTGCTTCGCGTGGGCTTTCTCTAGTTGTGGCGAGTGGTGGCTTCTCTTGTTGCAGAGCACGGGCTCTAGGCGTGCCGGCCGCAGTAGTTGTGGCATGCCGGCTTCAGTAGTTGTGGCATGTGGGCTTCAGTAGTTGTGGCCCACGGGCTCTAAAGTGCAGGCTCAGTAGTTGTGGTACATAGGCTTAGTTGCTCCGTGGCATGTGGGAACTGCCCGGATCAGGGCTCCAACCCGTGTCCCCTGCATTGGCGGGCAGATTCTTAACAACTGCGCCACGAGGGAAGCCCCAGGGCATGTTTAATTTGCAGCATAAAGTAGGATGAGGGGAGGGAAGGGTCCAGGCTATTCCTGAAGCTCACTGGTTAATTCCTGGGTAGATCTCCGAATGCCCGTACATTTAAGGAAAACCAGGACTAGACCCAACAAAGGGCAGTTAAACCAAGTCTCTACCTCCTTGAAAAAGAAAAGATTCTGAATCACATAAAAAGAAATGGAATATTATTCAGCCTTATAAAAGAAGTTATCCTGCCATTTGCAACAACATGGATGAACCCAGAGAACGTTAAGCTAAGTGAGATAAGCCAGATATAGAAAGACAAATACTGCATGATCTCTTTATGGGTAGAATCTTAAAAAATCAAACTCATAGAAGCATAAAAATCAAACTCATAGAAGCATAGAGGCATGGTGACCAGAAGCTGGGGCCGTGGCTGGGAAAAATATAAAGATATTGGTCAAAGGGTACAAACCTTCAGTTATAAGATGAATAAGTTCTTGAGACCTAACGTACAACATGGTGACTATAGTTAATAATAGTGGGTTATATTCTTGAGATTTGCTAAGAGAGTAGATCTTAAGTATTCTCACCACAACCAAAAGTTAGCTATGTGAGGTGATGGATCTGTTAACTAGCTTGATTTTGGTAAATCATTTCACAATAGATACTTATAGGAAAACATCACTTTGTACAACTTGAATAGATACGGTTTTTATCTGGTGTGTTCTGTGTGGCTACACTGGTAGACAGAGGACTCTCAGAAGCATTCATCTTGTTTCTTGATGCTTTGTACCATGAACATTATACCTTTGTTGACTTTGCTTAAAATATCTCACTGTATAAATCATATCCATGACTACAACTTTATGCTCAGTCTTATGAGTTCCTCCAGAAAATCACTGAAACTGGAGGTGGTCTTGGGGACCTCTAATGTCAGTGATGAACCAGTGATTGCCTGGGATTGAAGGACTTCCTGGATGTCCAACTTTAATTACTTACCAGGAACATTGAGAGAAACTGTTATGCGTTCATCACCACACATGCAGAACTAACCAAAGGCATGAAGAAAAGTTGATTCTTGGGAAGATCAAAGCTTGTGTCTTAGCAATCTCTTAATTCTGTGGATATCCAACTACTACCTTTGTTGCTTATGTAGGTTCCTAAGAGTGAAGCCCTGGAGGTCACCAAATTTGCTATTGATGTTGGGTTCCGCCATATTGACTGTGCTCATTTGTACCAAAATGAAGAGCAGGTTGGACAGGCCATTCGCAGCAAGATTGCAGATGGCACTGTGAAGAGAGAAGACATATTCTACACTTCAAAGGTGCTGTGTGTGTTGTGTGAGTGTGCACATGTGTGCAACGTGATTGTGCACAGGTGACAATTATATAATAGGACCAGTAGTTGTCTGGTGAACTGTGCTTATCGGTATAACTTTTTTCACACATATTTGTATATTAAATCTGGTATCCAAAAAGAAAATGAGAGTGATGATGGCATTCTCATCATTGCTGTGTTCAAATTTTAATTTTAAAGTAAAGTCACTTTACTTCTCTGAGCCTAGACCAGAGCTGTGTTATTTCATATGGGCTAATGAATCAGCCAGAACTGATTGATCAGATTATAGCTTTCCTTATCATCTAGGGGACTTTCTAAAATTTCTTCAAGTTCTAAATCTCAGTTCTTACGTTCATCAGTGAGAGAGAGCAATAGGAGAGGCAGTTTGTATATTACACAAGCTCTAGCAAAAGTGTCTTGAATTATGTTCTGCTCATATTAATATGTTCAAAGCACTTTTCCTACAGTTATGTAAACAAACAGATACTAATTCCTGAGAGGATTGATTCTTTGATAGAATTAGATTAAGTCTGTAAACTGCTTTTAAACTCTATCAAACATAATTCAGATAATGAGTATGGTAATTATTTGATAATACATTTATTTCTTGGATCATTTCTTTTTATTGTGAATGATGTACTGATGATAAAATCAATCAAATAATAAAATTTACTTGGGTTGGTTAGATCAAAAATGGAACTGAAAAAGAAACAGAGTGGTTTTCCTCTGTGGTCATCTGTTTCTAATCAGGAAAAATGTCTAATTTTTAGGTGAAAGAAGAAAAACAAAATTACCTAAGGCATTAATTTAACATAGCTCCCATTCTTTAACCTCTGCAGCTTTGGTCCACTTTCCTTCGACCAGAGTTCGTTCAACCAGCCTTGGAAAAGTCACTGAAAAATCTTCAACTGGATTATGTTGATCTCTATATTATTCATTTTCCAGCGGCTCTGAAGGTTTGCGATTTGTATGATCACGTCTATTTTATTTCTTGTGTGAGAATATCTATCAACTTGCATGGATGGTTGAATTCAGATTTTTCTTAGTAAGATGTAGGGATGATTACACTAGAGTAGAATTCCCAAAATCATAATTTCTGATTATCTTTTTATTGGGTTTCTTTGAATCCTTAATTTTCTTTCCATGCCTCCAAGAGAAAAGAGTTCAACAATCTCACATCCTCTGCCTCAAAAACTTGAGGAAATAAAAATAGACACGTTCAACACAGGGTCCCGGGCCTCTTGGGGATTTCATGAACACACAGTTTGGTGCAGGCAGCAGTGGTGAGCAATGAAGCTGCCTTACACTTGAACATGATAAGTTTATCTCTTCTTTCACCCTTTCAAATTGACCGGAGTTGGTGGTGCTCTCTCTGGGTGGGTCTAAACCTAGCATCCTTTATAGGGACTTGGGAGACCTTGCCTACACCATTGGCTATCTTCACAATGAGTTTTGTAGACTGCACTTAGCCATTAAGAACTGCATTATGTAGAACTCTTGATCTGAAGTTACAGAAATCTACTCAAACTACCCTATGCAAAAGAGTTTATTGGACTATGTAGATGGGAAGTCCCAGCCATGGATAGATTTAAGGATTTGCAGTACTCTTCAGAAATGTCTCCTTTTTTTCTATCCCTTAACTTTGTAGTACTCTTGGTTTGCTTTATTTTTACCTCAACATTTTCCTTCCGTGGCAAATTAACCTTGATCAGTTCAAGGCTCATGGTCATTAACATTTGAGAGCAGGTCTGGATCTTCCACATTCCATATTAACCTAAAAATAGCCTTGCTGATTCATGTGCCTGCCCTAGGGCTATCAGATGTTCAGAGGGAAAAGGAAATCGGATTGTCAGGCTTAAGTCAAGATTGCATTTTTTTTCTGGAAATAAAGCCATGTAACTTATTGCCATTCTTTACATAAGTCACTCTGAGTCCCCTTTGGGACCTAGGCAAATTCTATTTATTAAAACATATAGTAAGTGTAAGAGATCTAGAATGTTGCTACACCTACCTCATGGATGTTTAGTGTCCTGGTCCTAGATGTGCCTGGCAGCCTGGTTAAGTGTGGGGAAATTATTTAGTGACATATTTAAAATGACTGCTTCTATTCTATTCCAGCCAGGGGAGGAACTTTTTCCCAAAGATGAAAATGGAAAAATGATATTTGACACAGTGGATCTCTGTCGCACTTGGGAGGTGAGTCTGTGGAGGAGAGAGCCCAGGGGAGGAAGCCAGGAGAGGGGGAACCTCCTTCATTTCTTCCACCTGTGAGAATGGGTTGTGGACCATCAGATTCAGCAGTTCATGAACTTTAAAGGGCTGTTATGCTGGGGTGGTGTGGACGAAATCATTGCTGAAAGGTTCACAGAGAGGAACAGAGAAGAATTTGGGACAGTGAAGATAAGCATCTCTTTCCTTCAGTGTGATATATCTTCTTCTGGGATTTTCGAAGGAAGAGACAGTAATTCTTATTTTATTTTATTTTTATAAATTTATTTATTTATTTATGGCTGAGTTTGGTCTTCACTGTGGTGTGCAGGCTTCTCATTGTGGTGGCTTCTCTTGTTGTGGAGCATGGGCTGTAGACATGTGGGCTTCAGTAGTTGTGGCTCGCGGGCTCTGTGCCTCTCACAGTAGAGCGTAGGCTCAGTAGTTGTGGCGCACGGGCTTAGTTGCTCCGCAGCATGTGGGATCTTCCCGGACCAGGGCTTAAACCCGTGTCCTCTGCATTGGCAGGCGGATTCTTAACCACTGTGTCACCAGGGAAGTCCCGTAATTCTTATTCTTGTGTCACAACCTTCTTCCCCTCTTTTCTTCTTGATAATCCATGCTAATTCTTGACAGGTGACCCTGTTAGCATTTTTTCAGCATTTATTCTTGCTCTATAGCCCATTGCAAATCATGTTCACCACCCCTTACCCCCCACCCCCAGGCCCTGGAGAAGTGTAAGGACGCAGGACTAGCCAAGTCCATCGGGGTGTCCAACTTTAACCGCAAACAGCTGGAGAAGATCCTGAACAAGCCGGGGCTCAAGTACAAGCCCGTCTGCAACCAGGTGAGCAGCCTCCGTCTTCTCTCCTTTCTGCTCTTCATAACCTCCTTCCTGTAGTAGAGCCAGATGTCTATTTGTCTTCCCCTCCTATTCATCCTACCTTTGTGGGACAGAAGATTCTAGAGAGCAGAGCCTCTGTCTGGAAGGGTGTGAATAGAACCCAGAATGGTATCTCTGTGTGATAAAGTCTTGGTGGAAAAGATGGGGAGGGCTTCCTGCTAAATTGCGGGTAGGAATTTAGGGAAGGTAAAGGAGATAAAGGAGGGTTAGAATAGTTACCCAGACCTTAGAGGAAGGTGGCATTTCCCTGAGCTGTAAAGGATGACCAGAAATTGGATGGTGAAAGTGCCTTGGAGGGAACTGTGTACAGGTAGGAAGGCCATGAATACATGGAATGAAAAGCAAATAAAGAGCGAAAATGAGATCTCATTGAGGTTTTAAGGGTTTGTGTGGGGTTCAGATGCCTGAGTCCTTAGTCTTAGTGTCTCAGCTTTTAGAGATCTTCAACGGGAGGCATAGTACAGAAAAATTTGCTGGAGACTATGAAATTCATCCAGGTTAGAGCGTGAAGTTAATGTCTTATGGTGATACTAACAGTAGATGAAATAGTCACTCAGGAATTAGAGCAGACCTTGTGATTTACTTGGTCTTGGTATGGTTCTCCCATTGATTTCTACCTTAAAATTAAATGTTTAAACACATTTTTTCTCTGTTTGATCCTTTGCTCATATATTTTTTTGTTGTATTTTTACTTTTCTGTGGTGAGAAAACTTAATAAGAGATTTATCCTCTTAAATTTTAAGTATTACAATACAATGTAATGCAATATTGTTAACTGCAGGGACAACGCTGTACAGCATATCTCTAGAATTTAGTCATCTTGAGTAATAGACTTCACACCCATGTTTAGAAACTTCCGATTTCTCCTTGCTCCCAGACCCTGACAACCATCACTCTACTCTTTAATTCTATGAGTTTGACCAGTTTAGATATTAATATTTGTTTTTCTGTGACTGTTGTATTTCATATAATGTAATGTCCATAAGTACAACCTGAAGTCAAGGAGTAAGAGTCTTCTACAGAAAAAGTAGCTTGTAAAATTCAAGATTTATATATATCTATATACAGCATCAACATTTTCAATTATAAAAGTTTAAAAATTAATGTGATTTTAGCACTAATTTTGCCTCCAAGTTTTCATTGTGAAAATTTTCAGATATTAGCAAAGTTAAGGGTATGATAGAGAACATCCATTTTCCCTCTTGTATGCAAAATTTTTCACATTTTGCCACACTGCCAGGTGTATATATATATATGTATATATATTTATGTATGTAATATTTTGTTGACTTGAATCTCATTGTAATTCACATATCACTTTGAGACATGTTTCTCAAGCTCTTTTAACCTAGCATGGTGGTCACTCAATCATTTTTTTAACCATGATATCCAGACAGGTTTTTGACAAATATAATAGATTTATCAGACTATCATCTTGTGATGTTAGTTAATTTGTTTCTCTATTCTCAATTCCTGTAAATGAGTAGATAGATCTGAACTCCTTACTACCTTAAGGTTAAACATTTTGACAAGAACACGTCCTTTGCATGCTGTGCCCTTCAAATGCACCCCAGTAGGAAGCACGTGATGACAGCTTGTCCCACTGTGAATGATGGCACTTTTGTTCTGCTGGTAAAGCTAGTGGTAGCTAGATTTTTTGTTTGGAAATGTGTATTTTCCCTGTTGAAATTACCTAGTCATCTGGGGAAGTTAGATTCTCCCCCAAATTTTCACATAATGGTTGAGAATCCATCAATGACTTTCACCGGAATTAGTTATTTCATTGGGATGTTTTTCAATATTTTCAACTTAAATACTCTTTTTGATCTTCTTACCTGACATTTTATTGCAAAAACAAAATTCTGTCATTAAGTCAGCATAAAATACCTTATTCCTATAAGACAGGGTAAAAACTTAACTCCTTCCCCTTAATTCTCAGTTTCTGAGAAAGGATTTATTGTAATAATCACCATCAGTGGAGGCAAATATTTTTGTTCTTTCTCTCTTTCATCACTTGGGACTCAGGGATTTTTATTTACTCTCAGTGTTACATTTGCTTTTATTCATTATTCCTTTTGATGCTCAAATCTACCCAAATGTCTCCAGTGGGATCCCCATCAAACTGGTTCTTTTAGTGCTTCAGACATTTCTTCATGAGTCTTGGAGCAAATTCTTTGCAAAATTTGATGTCCAAGACTCAAACAGGTGTTTTTCTGTCTCAGATCTGGAATTAGGCGTGTCTCTTGGTAGTGTGTTTAGTAATTGAGATCTGGTCCCTAGAGTTACTTGTTCTCAGGAATGTCATTATTTTTTACCTTTTCAGGGACAGAGATATAAAATGTATTTTTTTAAAAAAAATCATTATTTGATGTTGATACTTCCAGTTTAAATTTAATGTTACACAGTTTTTTTCTTTAGATTTTTTTAACTTCTAACATCTCTCTGTCATATTTACATTACCATTTCATATAATCTGAAACTCTTCTATGTTGGCCTTCTACAGGTGGAATGTCATCCTTATCTCAATCAGAGCAAACTGTTGGACTTCTGCAAGTCAAACGATATTGTTCTTGTTGCCTATGGTGCTCTGGGATCCCAACGATTAAAAGATTGGTAATGAACCCTAATGAAGACAATGGAGAGTTTACCTAAAATTCAGTTTTTGATGAAATATTTTTAGTCATACCGTACTCAGTGCTCTGGAGATAACTCTCAACTTGCTTGGGGGAGAAAGGGGAGGGATGGAAGGAATCCTTCTCTTTTGTCTTCCCATCACCCAGCCAATTTTCTTATATTATATGTGTCCTGTTGTAGATTGATCAATAACACGTGTCTGTATTAAAATCTATATATAATCCCCCAGCTGAGACCTAAGACATAAGCTTAAGTCATGATTTACTTATTTATTACCTAAGGAACACATTACTAGTAATAGACTCTCCAGGCTTCACTTACCTTATGTATAAAATCAGGATAATAACATATAACTCCCAGGTCTATCATGATCCAAAAAATTACAATTTGAACCATTTTTGTAAACATCTGTAGAAGTATTGCACACTGTAAGTAATGATGAAATGAATAGTTCTCATTTTGAGACTACTCAATTTTTATCAATACCTGAGAAAATTAAACTAAAAAATATCCCAGTCTTTTCCTTCTCTTTCTCCTTTCATGCTCTTGTACTTACTTTGGGGCTGTGATTGGAGAATAAAAACAGCCACTGAGATGTAAAACAGAAAAAAAACATGATTGTGGAAGCATTGATCTCAACTCAATCATGCATCCAAATGACCTGGAGAGCTTTGTAAACACAGATTGCCAGGTGCCACAATTGAGTTTCTGATTCAGTTTGTCTGCAGTTAAGCCATGGAATTTGCATTTCTAACAAGGTCCCAGGTGATACTGATGCTGTTGGTCCATGGACCACATTTTGAGAAGCAGTGGTCTAGAGTGGACCTACTTGGTCTGTTTGGGAAGCCTCCTAACAAACTGAATACTCAGTCTCAGATCTTCAGCATTTCCGAATTTCCTTCCAGGGTGAACCCGAGCTACCCAGTTCTCTTGGAGGACCCAGTTCTTTGTGCCATTGCAAAAAAGCACAAGCAAACCCCAGCACTGATTGCCCTTCGCTACCAGATGCAACGTGGGGTTGTGGTCCTGGCCAAGAGTTACAATAAGAAGCGGATCAAAGAGAACATGCAGGTGATGAGTGGGGCTGTGGGCACAGGGGTTCTAAATAATATCCTTCACGAGGGTCATTCTTTGTCCAGCTCTCAAGACTATCTTTGGGCCAAGATGATTTATCTGTTATTTATCGTGCACGTATGCCTTATGTATATTCCTAATGGTTTTCTCCTCCTACTGTGGCAACAGGAGAGGTGGCATGGCTGGATAGGATTAAGATTGGACAGAAAATGGAGATTTTAGTTCCAGCATTACATCTGCAATTTATTCTGTCACCCTGCAAGTGATATCTTATTTACTTTATTCTCAGTTGACGAAATTGAATTGTGATTTTCTTAGACAGTTGGGCTGCTATAACAAAATACCACAGATTGGGTGGTTTAGAAACAACTGAAATTTGTTTCTCACTGTTCTGAAAGCTGGAGGTCTGCGATCAGGGTGCCTGTGTGGTCATGTGAGGGCCCTCTTCCAGGTTACAGGCTTCTCCTTGTATCTTAATGTAGTGGGGGGCAACGGAGCTCTCAGAGTCTCTTATATGATATATGATATTATTTAAATCAAATTCATGAAGCCTTCACCATCATGACCTAACCACCACTCCAAGGTCCCACTTTCTAATATCATTGCAGTAGAAGTGGGTTTTCCAACATATGAATTTGGGGAGCACACGGATTACAGCAGTGATCTTCAACCTCCATGTCATCATGGTTTTATTTTGCATTCCTCTGAATAGTAACGTAGTTTCATTTTCATACTTCTAATCTCCCTGAGTTTCTGCCTTTGTGAAGTTCCTGTTCAAGACTTTGTCCATTTTTATTAGGTTGTCTTTTGATTTATATGTATGAGACTATTATTATACTGTTAGCCATAGCTGTACAGCAAACTCGCCCCCATTAAGGGGTTTAATGCAGAAATCATTTACGCATCTCATGATTCTGTGGTATGACAATTAGCCTTCATTCAGTTAAGCTGTTCTCTCCTTGGCTGGGCCCTCTCTTGTCTTTGCAGTCAAATGCAGAGCAGCTAGGCAGTGCTGCTTTAGCAGGTGGATTTGGATGTTGTCAGAGGAGCCAGCCCTCTTCTCCATACGGTTTTTCATGTATAGTCGGCTAGACTGTGGCCACTAACCTGGTCTTCATCTCAGCACAGTGGTATGATACCAAGGCAATGAGTGGGAAAAAAAATCCTTGTCATGTCTAGGCTCAGAACTGACTCGCCACTTCTTCTGGCAAATTTCATTGTCCAGTGCAAATTACAGGTCAGGCCAATTCAAGGGGCAGGGAAATATTACCCTGAAAATTTGTTTTTGTCTTTCCATTCAAATTTAGCCCTGTAATATACCTGGAACAGATTTTCTAATATGACATGAAAATGGATACATATACATATACTTAAATAGAAACATAATGTCCATATTTTCCCACAGATTTTCATTGTCAACTCTGTCGTGTATCAAGTGTCCATAAGTACATTTCTGGCCTCTTTCTTCTAGTTAGCTATTTACTTTGCTGCACTGTCTTATTGTAGTGGAAAATAAGTCTTGCTTTGAAGAACGGTACATTTTTCTTCTTTAAGGATGTCTTGGCTGCTCTTGACTAGCTGTTCTTTTATATAAAATTTAGTATCACTTTACCAACTTCTACAAAAGAAAAAAATCTTTAAGTCTTTGGTTCATGTCGCATTGAAACACTAGATCACTTTAGAGAAAACTGATTTCTTTTTAAGATTGAGATTTCCATTCCATGACTACGATATGAATTTCTAATTATTTAGGTGTTCTTTAATATTTTAAATACATTTCATAACTTTCTCTACAAAGGCATTTACATAATCTTTTCTGTTCAATTTATTCATAGAGAATGAGTAAGTTTGATATGGGCTTCTCGGATAGGTTTTCACGGCAGGGGGTTCTCCTTCCAATACTTGCTTAAGCTCAAAGCTGTGTCATACTTAGGGGTGCTGGGAATGAAAAATCAGTGTAATGTTTGGTCAAGTACGAGTATTTTCTCCAGGTTGTCCAACTGCCCCTTTGTCTGGAAAAAGATTTTTGTTTGTTTGTTTTCTGTCACAAGTAATTCACTTAGAAAGATTTGGGATTGATGCCTTGCAAGCTGTGTGTGTGTGTGTGTGTGTGTGTGTGTGTGTGTGTGTGTGTGTGT
>NW_020837967.1:1357034-1363985 GCF_003676395.1 Aethalodelphis obliquidens | reverse complement strand
TGTGTGTGTGTGTGTGTGTGTGTGTGTGTGTGTGTGTGTGTGTGTGTGTGTGTGAAATGGAGCAGAAAAGGAGAGGGAGTGGGAAGGAGAGGTGGAGAACCCCGCAGAAGTGTTACCAGGCTGGTTCACTTGGAAGCTGAGGACAGGCGAGTCTTCCCTGTACTCTCTTCTTGCCTCCATCCAGCTGGAAAGTCCTCCAGTTCCCAGGGGGAGGCCAACTCCTTGGGGAAGAGGTTAATGTGATTCTTCCCTTCCTTCCAGGTTCTCGATTTTGAATTAACTCCAGAAGACATGAAAGCAATTGATGGTCTCAACAGTAATGTACGATATTATGATTTACTCTTGTAAGTGACTTGTATATATTTCACACATGTTATTTTCTTTTTTCTTTTTTCTTGGAGTATAATTGCTTCACAACGTTGCGTTAGTTTCTGCTGTACAAAGAAGTGAATCAGGTATATGTATACATATATCCCCTTACAGATGAACCTGTTTGCAGGGTAGGAATAGAGACGCAGACGTAGAGAACGGACTTGTGGACACGGGGGTTGGAGGTGGAGGGGTGGGATGAATTGGGAGATTTCGATTGACATATATACACTACCGTGTGTAAAATAGACAGCTAATGGGAACCTGCTGTATAGCACAGGGAGCTCAGTTCGGTACTCTGTGATGACCTAGATGGGTGAGATGGCGGGGTGGGGTGGGAGGGAGGTCCACACACATTGTTTTCTGTAGCATGTAGGTCAGCAGAGAAACTGAGCTTCCCTAACCAGGAAGGCAGGCCTGATTTCCAGTGTAGGAGTAAACCAGGGCTTCCTGTAGACCTCAGACCAGAGGTTTCTTCCAGGGCTCCATCTCTGATCTAACAGAAATGTGAGAAGGGCCCAGGACAACTCATAAGTAAAATCACCAAAGTTCACATTGTGGTGAATTCACTACCTTATACCCCTCATCTCTGTGCCTGGTGTACTTCCTCTCAGGGCTGACGTACCCATTAGATACAGAAGGCACAGTGCCTACAGCCCACTATTCTTTTAGGGACGTAGGAAAATGTTTCACCTTTATTTTTTTTTTAAATCAGGGGAAAATGATTTGTATTAGTAATGACTATGTAACAGTGAATCCAGCCTGGATACATTCATTTTTATCCTAACACAATTGTAAAATATGTTAATATTTGTATGGAGGAGGAGCCCATAAAGGCCAATGTGCGTCGGTGCTGCGAAGGCACAGTGGGGCATGCTTCCACCCCCTCCCCTAAATGTCTGGTGGCTTTTCTCCCTAACGTGCATTTCTTTCCCAAGACATCATCCATTTCTTCCAAATTTATCTCTTCATTGGACCTTTTTCCCTATTATAACTCCATTTCCTCATCCTTGTAATCTCACCAAACTGAATTAGAATTAGATCATGAACTTAACTGGCTCTCCAGTAAGTGACTGCTGTGTGCTTAGCAGGATACATCCAGATAAGATTGTGTGGATGTCTCTGGTTTCTTGATTTAAGACTTACCTCAGTGTTGCCCTTGTCCATCAGGAGTCCACCCCCTGGGGAGCCCCTACCTCTTCGACTTTGACTTAATTCACAAACATAGAATTCCATGTTCAATTACTGCAGGAGGATATCAGGACTGAAGAGAAAGAAGACTAATCAAACAGAGAAATTTGGAAGGGAGTTTAGAGAGAAGGGAATACAAATTATTGATAAAGATACAGTTTCAAATGAAAGATGTCAAAACGCTTTCTCTTGTTTGTAAAGCTATATCATGATTCCGAGAAAGGATATTATACATGAAAAAACAGGTGCAAAGTTACTTTTCTGTACTCAAATCTTTGAAGTATTCTTCTGTGTTCTCCTTATTAGGCTGTGAATGCCTAGACTTACTCATATTTGTGGACTCAGGTCAACAGCATAGCTCCCAGCACATGGACTTGCTCAGAATGCACTCTTTAATGAATTGAATGGAGAAAGACAAACTTAGAAAGAAAAGTAAAAACATGGAAAAAAAGGAAAACAGCAGTAATACTAATTCCTTGATAACCCGTGTTTTAATACATTATAAATTAAGAAAACAGTAATCCCTTTTTATCGGTATAGTTACTTATGTGTACATGATATCTCAAGAGATTAGAAGTTTTTTTAACAGAGCACCCTCTATTTTGGGGGGTGCTCCATGTTTATGTGTTGGATGGATGTGTGAAAAAGATCAGCAAGATTCTTACTGTGATTATTGCCATCATCCAGGGCCAAATGTTCCACCTGGGGCTGAAGTGACCTTAGCATTTCATCTATAGTTCTTAGACCTTCTTAGAAATTGTAATTCCAACCAAGGTAGATATCACTGTGGCTTTTATGTTGCATGTGAATGTGGGAACTGGATATGAAGATGCAGTTGACATATGGACCGGGAGCCTGCATATATGTATGTTGTAAATGAGTTGGTTGTAAATTTAGAGTTTTAGAGCATCCTAACTGCTTCCACAGAGGAACACTCTCCTTGACAAGTGTGAGACAGAGTTAATAAAATTAATCTCCCTCCTTCTCTTTCAGCATTTCTGATCACCCTGACTATCCATATTCTGAAGAATATTGATTATGAGTGATCCACCATGGTTGTATCAGAATTTATTGATTCTAGGGGTGTGGAGAGAATTGCTATAATCTTTGGAGCTAATTAAAATCTGTGTCTCTAGTTTAAAGCTTCTTGCATGTTTTGGTGTGTGTGAAATAATAAAGATTTCAAAGTAAGAATACTCGGGAGGGGGATCAAAAGGCAGAGTCGGAGGATCTTGAACTCACCTTCCTCCATGAAGACATCAAAACTACCACTACACATAGAGTAACTCTCACTGCAAACAACTTGAAGAGTAGCAGAATGGCTCTCTACAACCCAAGCTATCAAGAAAGAACCTCACAGAGCCTAGTATGTGGGCAGGAGAAGCAATCCATTCAGGACCCACACCCCTAGCAGGTGACCCAGAGGAGTATAAACAGGCTCAGGGATCCTCCTTAAAGAGCGAGGGGTACAAGACCCATATTAAGCACCCCAGGTCTGAGGACTGGCACTGGGAAGACGAGCCCCTTGGCTGGTTTGAAAACCAGTGGGGCTTACCATAGGGCTGTAAGAAACCAAGACTCTGTTCTTCAAGAGCGTGTACACAGACTTGATTGCTTTCAGTCCCAACAGAGACAGCAGATTGGATTCTGCTTGACGCTCTGGCCGGTCTGCCAGGACTACCTCAGTGCATGCCCAGAGCCTCCTGCTCCATCCCTTCCTGCTCTGGCACTGGTCCCTGCTAAGGCAGAGACAGCCATCACATGCACAGGGAGAAAGTGGTGGCAACTCAGAAGTGTGTCTCCAGCCCCTTGGGCCCTAGCCCTACCCCCAACAGGTCACCAATTGCCATTGAGCCTAGAAGAAGCCTCAGCTCACACCTAACTCTGGCTCTAGTCCCTCTGACTCCAGCCCTATCTCCCAACAAAACAGCAGCTGCCAGCTCACCTAGGGAGAAGACATGGGCTGTGCTCACTTTAGATCCAGCTCTCCCACCAATGCCACTGGTCACAGGCAGACCACATAGAGATGCTCCCACACAAGGACACACGTTTAGACTCTGGAATAGGTAACTGTTTGCCTAATGTCATAGAGACAAACAGAAAAGACCGAACAAATTAGATGAAAAACACACATGTTCCAAATGAAATAACAAGATAAAACCTCAGGGAAAAAAAACCTATCTAAAGCAAGATAAATAATTTACCTGATAAAAGACTCAAAGCAATAGTAATAAAAATGCTCACTGAATGTGGGAAGATAGTAGAGGAACACAATGAGAACCTCAAAGAACTAGAAAATATTAAAAAGATCCAATCAGAGCTGAAGGATACAGTGACTGAAATACAAAATACACCAGAAGGAATTAACAACAGGTTAGGTGACACAGAAGAACGTTCTCACAACCTGGAAGTCAGAATAGTGGAAATCACTCAATCAGAGCAGCAATAAAGAATAAATTATTTTTCATAAGAACAGTTTAAGGGACCTCTAGGGTAGCATCAAGTGCACTAACACTTGCATTATAGGGGTCCTAGAAAGAGAAGAAAAGAGAGAAAGAGGCAGAAAATATATTGGATGAAATTATGGCAGAAAAGTTCCCAAATCTGAGAAGGCAAAAGATATCCAGGTGCAGGAATCACAGAGAGTCTCAAACAAGATGAAACCAAAGAGGCCCACAACCAGACATATCATAATTAAAATGGCAAAAGTTAAAAATAGAGAATTCTAAAGGCAGCAAGAGAAAAACAATGAGTCACATACCAGGAAAACCACATCAGGCTATCAGCTGATTTCTCAGTAGAAATACTGCAGGCCAGAAGGGAGTGGCATGATATATTTAAAGTGCTGAAAGGAAAAAAAAAAAAAACCTATGATCAAGGACACTCTACTCAGCAAAATTATCATTCAGAATTGAAGGAGAGCTAAAGAGTTTCCCAGACAAGCAAAAACTGAGTTTATCACCACTAAACTGACCCTACGAGAAATATTAGTGTCCCCCTTAAGTGAAAAAGAAAAGGCTATAACAAGAAATAAGAAAATATAAAATGGGAAAAATCCCACTAGTAAAGCCAAATGCATAGTAAAGGTGGTGCATCGACCACTTAAATAAACTAGTACAAACTTAAATAAACTAGTACAAATGTAAAAGACTAAATTAAAAAGGGATAGACATGAAGATGTAAAATATGACATCAAAAACACAAAATGTCAGGATGGAGGGGTAAAATGTAGATCTTTTAGAATGTGTTAGAGCTTAAACGATATATACGTATATATACGATATAAACGATATATAAAGCAAGTAGATATAGGTATAGGTTGACATATATAAACTTCATGGTAATAATACATCCAAAACCTACAGTAGAGGGCTTCCCTGGTGGCGCAGTGGTTGAGAGTCCACCTGCCGATGCAGGGGACATGGGTTCGTGCCCCGGTCTGGGAGGATCCCACATGCCGCGGAGCAGCTAGGCCCGTGAGCCATGGACGCTGGGCCTGCGCGTCCGGAGCCTGTGCTCTGCAACGGGAGAGGCCACAACAGTGAGAGGCCCGCGTACTGCAAAAAAAAATCCAAAACAACAACAAAAATACCACAAGAAAAACCCTACAGTAGATACACAAAAATTAAAGAGAAAGTAACCCAAATATAACACAAATAAAGTTATCAAATCAAAAGATAACAGACTAAAAGAAGAATAAAAAGACAAGAAAAACTACAAAAACAACCAGAAAACAAGTAACAAAATGGCAATAAGTACAGTACTATCAGTCACTTTAAGTGTCAATGGACTCAATCCTCCAATCAAAAGACATAGAGTGGCTGATTGGATAAAGAAATAAGAACAGTATACATGCTGCCTTCAAGAGCCTCACTCCAGAGCTAAAGACATGCACAGAATGAAAGTCAGGGGATGGAAAATATCCTCCATGCAAATGGAGGCAAAAACAAAACAAAAACCTGTTCTAGCAACACCCATATCAGACAAAGTAGACTTTAAAACAAAGTCCATAATAAAAAACAAATAAGGGTATTATATAATGATAAAGGCATCAATCGAAGAAGAGTCTATAACATTTGTGAACAAATATGCATTTAATTTAGAAGTACCTACATATATAAAGCAAATATTAACAGAACTAAATAGAGAAATTGACAGGAATACAATAACAGTAGGGGACTTTAACACTCCACTTACATCGAAGGTTAGATGATCTAGCCAGAAAATCAATAAGGAAAAACTGGACTTAAATGATACATTAGACCAGTTGGACTTAACAGATATTTAAAGGACATTCCATCCAAAAACAGCAGGAAACAAATTCTTTGCAAGTGCACATGGAACATTCTCCAAGATAGATCACATTCTAGGCCACAGAAGAAGTCTCAGTAAATGTAAGATGATGCAAATTGTATCAAGAGGCTTTTCTGATTGCAACATGAAATTAGAAATCAATTATAGAAAGTAAAATTAAACAAACAAACAATAAGTGGAGACTAAGCAATATGCTACTAGAAAACCAATGGTCATTGAAGAAATCAAAGAGGAAATAAAGAAATCCCTTGAAACAAATGAAAACGGACACACAATTTCCAAAATCGCAGCTTAGCATTTTGCTGACATCACTGTACATGTTAAATTTTATTTGGCTTCATAACATTCCATTGTATCAATGTTTCATGATTTCCCTAACTCCTCCCAAATTTATTATAATTTAACTTGCTTACAGGTTTTTCCTTTATGGCTAATGTTGAGCAAGATAATAAATTATATAAAATATTTATCTTTCGGGGGGAGTTACATTGTGATAGTTCTTTAAAAGTTATACACTGGGTGAAAGATATAACCCCTCCAACACTCTGTTTGCATACTGCAAAAACTATCAATAATTAACCTCCACTAAGCACCTTGCCAGCATGTCTTTTTTTTTGTTACCCTTTTCAGGATTGCACCCTTGTCAGGACTGGATATTCTTATTATAAAGCAAAGAAGAAGAAATGAAATAATTTTTTTCTGATTGAAAAGGTAAAAAAGCAAATTTTCTTTCATTGTGAAGTTTTATTTCTTTACTAAAGTTTAACATTTTGAAAAACGCTCATTAATCATTCCTTTAAATTGTGTGTGTGTATGTGTGGTGCAGAGTAGTGTAAGATAGCTAAGTGTTTCAGACGATGTTTGGTCAACAAGGGGCTTCGGGCTTCCCTGGTGGCGCAGTGGTTGAGAGTCCGCCTGCCGATGCAGGGGACACGGGTTCGTGCCCCGGTCCGGGAAGATCCCACATGCCGCGGAGCGGCTGGGCCCGTGAGCCATGGCCGCTGAGCCTGCGCGTCCGGAGCCTGTGCTCCGCAACGGGAGAGGCCACAACAGTGAGAGGCCCGTGTACAGCAAAAA